>NW_019946868.1:12130-27008 GCF_002910315.2 Salvelinus sp. IW2-2015 | reverse complement strand
AGTGATCAGGGTTTACCCTCATTATTAACCCACAGTGATCAGGGTTTTCCTCTCCTATTAACCCCACAGTGATCAGGGTTTACTCTTCCTATTAACCCACAGTGATCAGGGTTTACTCTCATATTAACCCGCAGTGATCAGGGTTTCCTCTCTTATTAACCACCAGTGATCAGGGTTTACTCTCATATTAACCCGCAGTGATCAGGGTTTCCTCTCATATTAACCCGCAGTGAGCAGGACATGGTTCCACATTGTTACCACTACTACTTGCTAACATCGTCCCAGCTGGTCTAACATGCCTAAAATCGTCCCAGCTAGTCTAACATCGTCCCAGCTAGTCGAACATCGTCCCAGCTGGCCTAACATCGTCCCAGCTGGCCTAACATCGTCCAGCTAGCTAACATCGTCCCAGCTAGTCTACATCGTCCCAGCTGGCCTAACATCGTCCCAGCTAGTCTAATATGTCCCAGCTAGTCTAACATCGTCCAGCTGGCCTAACATCGTCCCAGCTGGCCTAACATCGTCCCAGCAGTCTAACATCGTCCCAGCTAGTCTAACATCGTCCCAGCTGGCCTAACATCGTCCCAGCTAGTCTAATATCGTCCCAGCTAGTCTAACATCGTCCAGCTGGCCTAACATCGTCCCCAGCTAGTCTAACATCGTCCCAGCTGGCCTAACATCGTCCCAGCTGTGTCTAAACATCGTCCCAAGCTGGCCTAAAATCGCCCAGCTAGTCTAACATCGTTCCCAGCTAGTCTAACATCGTCCCAGCTAGTCTAACATCGTCCCAGCTAGTCTAACATCGTCCCAGCTGGCCTAACATCGTCCCAGCTGGCCTAACATCGTCCCAGCTAGTCTAACATCGTCCCAGCTAGTCTAACATCGTCCCAGCTGCCTAACATCGTCCCCAGCTAGTCTAACATCGTCCCCAGCTAGTCTAACATCGTCCCAGCTAGTCAACATCGTCCCAGCTGGCCTAACATCGTCCCCAGCTGGCCTAACATCGTCCCAGCTGGCCTAACATCGTCCCCAGCTAGTCTAACATCGTCCCAGCTGGCCTAACATCGTCCCAGCTGGCCTAACATCGTCCCAGCTGGCTAACATCGTCCCAGCTAGTCTAACATCGTCCCAGCTAGTCTAACATCGTCCAGCTAGTCTAACAATCGTCCAGTTGGCCTAACATCGTCCCAGCTGGCCTAACATCGTCCCAGCTAGTCTAACATCGTCCAGCTGGCCTAACATCGTCCCAGCTGGCCTAACATCGTCCAGCTAGTCTAACATCGTCCCAGCTGGCCTAACATCGTCCCAGCTGGCTAACATCGTCCCAGCTAGTCTAACATCGTCCCAGCTAGTCTAACATCGTCCCAGCTAGTCTAACATCGTCCAGCTGGCCTAACATCGTCCCAGCTGGCCTAACATCGTCCCAGCTGCCTAACATTGTCCCAGCTAGACATCGTCCCAGCTAGTCTAACATCGTCCAGCTAGTCTAACATCGTCCCAGATAGTCTAACATCGTCCCAGCTGGCCTAACATCGTCCCAGCTGGCCTAACATCGTCCCAGCTGTCTAACATCGTCCCAGATAGCTAACATCGTCCCAGCTGGCCTAACATCGTCCCAGCTAGTCCTAACATCGTCCCAGCTAGTCTAACATCGTCCAGCTGGCCTAACATCGTCCCAGCTAGTCTAACATCGTCCCAGATAGTCTAACACCGTCCCAGCTGGCCTAACATCATCCCAGCTGGCCTAACATCGTCCAGCTAGTCTAACATCGTCCCAGCGGCCTACCTGAATGAGAAGCACGAGGACAAACAAGACAAAGAATGCGTTTCAAATGGTACCTTATCCCTTTATAGTGCACTACTTTGGACAGTGGGCCTATAGGGCTCTGTATATAGGAACAGGGTACCATTTGAGGAGCAAGCCAAGGCCCTTCGACAGTCGTTAATAATAGACATTCCCTGTTGGCTACAGTGTCATATTACCCATGAATATTCTATCACTGAGATTGTCCTGACAAGGTGTGTCCTACAGCAACTGTGTTTGTGTGTCGTGTGTGTGTCGTTGTGTGTGTGTCGTGTGTTTGTGTGTTGTGTTGTGGTGTGTGTTTGGTGGTGTGTGTGTGTGTGCGTCCGCCTGTTGAGTGAAGCAACTCAGACTGAATTATGAGTGCAGGCGCAGGCAGCATAGTGTCAGGTAACGACAGAGCAGATGTCTACTGCGAAGGTCTGACACACACACACACACACACACACACACACACACACACACACACACACACACACACACACACACACACACACACACACCACACAACACACACACGCACACACACACAGACACACACACGCACACACCAGACACCACACGCACACGCAGACGCCACACACACACGCACACACACACACACAACCAGACAACACGCAACCACCACCAACACACACACACACACACACACACTCACACACTCGCACACGCACACGCACACACCCTTAGTAATATATATTAGCAGTCTAAGACAAGTTAATTATAGAGTATACAGTAGGGTATTACTGTGTAATATTCTCCCGCCTCTTCCCAAATTGCCTAACCCAACCTATGTTTGGTAAGTGAGAGACTCCTGCATGCCTCTTGAGTTTCAAACAGCATCTATAACATACTATGCCTGGCCCCAGAGCTTTTGTGTTGTTCAGCTAACTCCTATGGTTGTTGTACCATAGGATATTGGCCAAGACAGCAAATCTGACCCCAGGATACATTCACACAACATTATCTACATGCATCTTCCACAGTGGGCAACATTTGGCACGAGACGTCAAACAGACGTAATTTTCTGGTTGTAAACTGATTTTTGTTGTTGGGAAGATTGTCATATTACCAGTTTACAACTAAATGGTCTCTGTAAAGACTTTTCCTTTTTACTGACGGTATCAAGACGTCATATTTTGGTTGTTATCTGGTCGTATTACCAGGTTACAACTAAACGGTCTCTGTAAAGACTTTTTCCTTTTTACTGACGGCATCAAATGTTCAAGACGTCATATTTTGGTTGTTATCTGGTCGTATTACCAGTTCACTAACGTCTCTGTAAGACTTTTTCCTTTTTACTGACGCATCAAAATGTCATCAAGACGTCATATTTTGGTTGTTATCTGTGCATATCACCAGTTTTGCTCGCTAGGTTTTCTTTAGAACCTTAAAGTATAATGCATCTTAACTTGCTGCTAGGCACTTCTCTATGGAGTTTCACAGTCAAAGCTTACATAAACAAATAGAAATTGTATATTGTGCCAAGGTCACCTTCAAGGGTATCTTCAGTTTTGAATGTATTGTATTCTCTAGTTTATGTTAGGAGCATAATATACCTTTGTAAAGAGTCAATTAATATAATATAATACATTCCGTAGCAGACGGTTAATAAAAAGGGACTTATGTGTACGTACATTTTCGTATGGTATCCCCAGCAGGAATCGAACCCACACTCCTTTGCAAGCACCATGCACTACCAACTTAGCCTCAACAGGACAACAATTGTTTTCTCTGTGCTGGTCAATTTCAATGCAGTGCGTGAAAGACTTTTGTGCGCAGTTTGTCTGCCTATGCATGATACGGTATGTTTGTACAAAAGTTAATTTAAACTTGCATCTGCTCTGCTTGAATTTCATAATCACTTTCTCATCCCATGGTTCTTGTTGGGTTTTATGGCTCTTTTTGACTGCATTGTGTGTTAATTGTGACTGTGATTGTCCGTCTCATGCTACGTTTTAAGATGGCTTCCATTCAGTAGGGTCTATTCTCTATTTAACTTCTTTACCTGAGCTTCCATTCCATCAGCATGGTTATGAGATTAAGTTTAGGTCATTCACATATGGAATTTAACTGAATTCCACGTTTGGAATTTAACTGAATTTACTCTGGAATTTACTGAATTCCACTTGGAATTAACTGAATTCCACGTTCTGGAATTAACTGAATTCCACATATGGAATAACTGAATTCCACTTCGGAATTGAAACTGAATTCCACATATGGAATTGAACTGAATTCCACTTCTGGAATTGAACTGAATTCCACATATGGAATTGAACTGAATTCCAGTTCATTCACATATGGAATTTAACTGAATTCCACGTATGGAATTTAACTGAATTCCACGTATGGAATTTAACTGAATTCCACGTATGGAATTTAACTGAATTCCACGTATGGAATTTAACTGAATTCCACATATGGAATTTAACTGAATTCCACTTATGGAATTTAAAGGGACATTTAGAAAGTGTTTCAACTTCATATTCATCATCTCCAGCACCACCCCAACATCAACATATGTGAAAATGGCGTGTTTCTATGTTTTGTAGTTAAAAAGAGAGAGGGAATGGGAAAAGGGGGATACCTAGTCAGCTGTACAACTGAATATCTTCAACTGAAATGTGTCTTCCGCATTTAACCCAACCCCTCTGAATCAGAGAGGTGCGGGGGTGGCTGCCTTAATCAAGATAAGTGTTTTGAATGACATCATTAACCAATATGTAGACATTTAGTGGACAATTAGTAGACAATTAGTATGCAATTAGTAGTCAATGCATACTCATAATTGTTTAAAATCAAAAGATGTAAACCGATGTGATTGGAAACAAGTCATCTAACCTCTTCTTTTTTTTTTTACTACAAAACATAAAAATGCACCGTTTTCACATACTGTATGTTGATGTTGGAGTGGTGCTGGAGATTATGAATATGTGAAATTGCCCTTTAATTCCACTTATGGAACTAAGTTTAAATTCCAAAATGATGGAACTATGGAACACGCAGAACTGTCTCGGAACATCCTTCAACCAAGCCTCCAACCAGACAAGATGTTACAGTCATATTACCACTGTGACACATTGCTTACTTTTTTAGACATACTTTCTACCAAAACAATTGCCATTTCACCATCGGCGTGCACCATTTTCTTCATTTGTCTTAATTTCTCCGTATTTTCCCTTTGTGCATCAGATGACGAACCAGCTGGACCAATGTAAGTACATCTATGTTACAGTCATGTATTTAGTTAGAAGTCTACGTATGGTGTTTTGCTTTACTATTTCCGTGCTGTATCTCTTTCTGTAAACTACTGAATATATGTATACATCCATACAGCATGCTCTAAAAAAAAAACGTTTTAATGATCAGTAGATGTAGGGTTCTAACCCTTTTTAATGATCAGTAGATGTAGGGTTCTAACCCTTTTTAATGATCAGTAGATGTATAATGATCAGTAGATGTAGGGTTCTAACCCCTTTTAATGATCAGTAGATGTAGGGTTCTAAAACCTTTGAATGATCAGTAGATGTAGGGTTCTAACCCTTTTGAATGATCAGTAGATGTAGGGTTCTAACCCTTTTGAATGATCAGTAGATGTAGGGTCTAACCCTTTTGAATGATCAGTAGATGTAGTTCTAACCCTTTTTAATGATCAGTAGATGTAGGGTTCTAACCCTTTTAATGATCAGTAGATGTAGTTCTAACCCTTTTTAATGATCAGTAGATGTAGGGTTCTAACCCTTTTTAATGATCAGTAGATGTAGGGTTCTAACCCTTTTGAATGATCAGTAGATGTAGGTTTTAACCCTTTGAATGATCAGTAGATGTAGGGTTCTAACCCTTTTGAATGATCAGTAGATGTAGGGTTCTAACCCTTTTGAATGACAGTAATGTAGTGTTCTAACCCTTGAATGATCAGTAGATGTAGGGTTCTAACCCTTTTGAATGATCAGTAGATGTAGGTTCTAACCCTTTTAATGATCAGTAATAATGTTCTAACCCTTTTGAATGATCAGTAGATGTAGGGTTCTAACCCTTTTGAATGATCAGTAGATGTATGTTCTAACCCGTTTGAATGATCAGTAATGTAGGTTCTAACCCTTTTAAATGATCAGTAGATGTAGGGTTCTAACCCTTTTTAATGATCAGTAGATGTAGGGTTCTAACCCTTTTTAATGATCAGTAGATGTAGGGTTCAACCCTTTTGAATGATCAGCAGATGTAATGTTTGATGTCAGCAATAAGGTGTATTCCAGTAGAATTATTTTGATGGTAACCCAGTCTAACGTGTGTTTATCCTATTGAAGGAAAACTAAACTCACCAACAATCACAAAACAGAACCTTCGTCAGAGGAACACAAACTGAGAACACTGGTAATTTTTTTATTTTAAATCTCCACTCTATTGGTAATGCCAAGATAAGGAAATAAGTATTACGCATCTGATTCAGGATCGTTTTTGCATACAGAACACAATTAATAGGATCACATAGATGGTGGGGGAGGGGCTGATCCTAGTTCAGCACTCCTAATCTGAGAAACTTGATACATATGATCTGTTTACCCAGTTATATGTTGTGTTACTCCATCATGTAGCTACAGTATGTTATGAATAAACCTGTCAATCACCACAGATAGCCACATGTTGTAAGGAGATCAATATTGAAAAACAAAGCTAGTCTACTTTATCAATGAACTGTGACCACACTGTATCTCGTCAATACCACTGACAGATAGAGTGAATCTCGTCATTACCACTGCAGACAGATAGATGTAATCTCGTCATTACCACAGGCAGATAGATGTAATCTTGTCATTACCACTGACAGATAGATGAATTCTCGTATTACCACTGACAGATAGATGTAATCTCGTCATTACCACTGGCAGATAGATGTAATCTAGTCATTACCACTGACAGATAGATGTAATCTCGTCATTACCATAGGCAGATAGATGTAATCTTGTCATTACCACTGACAGATAGATGTAACTCGTCATTACCACTGACAGATAATGTAATCTCGTCATTACCACTGCAGATAGATGTAATCTTGTCATTACCACTGACAGATAGATGTAATCTCGTCATTACCACAGGCAGATAGATGTAATCTCGTCATTACCACTGACGATAGATAGATGTAATCTCGTCATTACCACTGGCAGATAGATGTAATCTTGTCATTACCACTGACAGATAGATGTAATCTCGCATTACCACAGGCAGATAGATGTAATCTTGTCATTACCACTGACAGATAGATGTAATCTCGTCATTACCACTGGCAGATAGATGTAATCTCGTCATTACCACTGGCAGATAGATGTAATATCGTCATTACCACTGGCAGATAGATGTAATCTCGTCATTACCACTGACAGATAGATGTAATCTCGTCATTACCACTGGCAGATAGATGAATCTCGTCATTACCACTGCAGATAGATGTAATCTCGTCATTACACTGGCAAATAGAATGTAATCTCGTCATTACCACTGGCAAATAGATGTAATCTCGTCATTACCACTGGCAGATAGATGTAATCTCGTCATTACCACTGGCAGATAGATGTAATCTCGTCAATACCACTGGCAGATAGATGTAATCTCGTCAATACCACTGGCAGATAGATGTAAATCTCGTCAATACCACTGGCAGAAATGTAATCTCGTCATACCACTGGCAGATAGATGTAATCTCGTCAATACCACTGACAGAATATATGGTAATCTCGTCATTACCACTGGCAGATAGATGTAATCTCGTCATTACCACTGACAGATAGATGTAATCTCGTCATTACCACTGACAGATAGATGTAATCTCGTCATTCCACTGGCAGATAGATGTAATCTCGTCATTACCACTGCAGATAGATGTAATCTCGTCATTACCACTGGCAGATAGATGTAATCTCGTCATTACCACTGACAGATAGATGTAATCTCGTCATTACCACTGACATATAGATGTAATCTCGTCATTACCACTGGCAAGATAGATGTAATCTCGTCATTACCACTGGCAGATAGATGTAATCTCGTCAATTACCACTGACATATACATGTAATCTCGTCAATACCACTGGCAGATAGATGTAATCTTGTCATAACCACTGACAGATAGATGTAATCTCGTCAATACCACTGGCAGATAGATGTAATCTCGTCATTACCACTGGCAGATGGATGTAATCTCGTCATTACCACTGGCAGATGGATGTAATCTCGTCATTACCACTGGCAGATAGATGTAATCTCGTCAATACCACAATAAGAACGCCTGCTCTTTCCACGACAGACTGACCAGGTGAATCCAGGTGAAAGCTATAATCCCTTATTGATGTCACCTGTTAAATCCACTTAAATCAGTGTAAATKAAGGAGAGGAGACATGGTTAAAGAAGGATTTTTAAGCCTTGAGACAAATGAGACATGGACTAAAGTTATACTGTTACATTGGTGCCGTGACCCGGATCACTGGTTGCTGCGGAAAAGGAGGAGGTCGAAAGGGGGGTGAGTGTAACCGATGTGAAATGGATAGCTAGTTAGCGGTGGTGCGCGCTAATAGCGTGTCAATCGGTGACATCACTTGCTTTGAGACCTTGAAGCATCGTTACCCATCGGTAACGATGCTTTGTGGGTGACTGTTGTTGATGTGTGCAGAGGGTCCCTGGTTCGCGCTCGGGTCGGGGCGAGGCGAGGGGACGTACTAAAGTTATACTGTTACATATGTGCTCCATTCAAAGGGAGAATGGGCAAGACCAAAGATTCAAGTGCCTTTAAACGGGGTATGGTAGTAGGTTCCAGGCGCACAGGTAGTAGGTTCCAGGCGCACCGGTAGTAGGTTCCAGGCGCACCGGTAGTAGGTTCCAGGCGCACCGGTAGTAGGTTCCAGGCGCACCGGTTTGAGTGAGTCAAGAACTGGAAGCCTACAGGGTTTTTCACACTCAACAGTTTCCCCGTGTGTATCATGAATGGTCCACCACCCAAAGGACATCCAGACAACTTGACACAACTGTGGGAAGCATTGGAGTCAACATGGGCCAGCATCCCTGTGGAACGCTTTGTAGAGTCCATGCCCCGACAAATTGAGGCTGTTCTGAGTTATATATATTATAAACTGGTCCCGTGTGGCTCAGTTGGTAGAGCATGGCGCTTGCAACGCCAGGGTTGTGGGTTCATTCCCCACGGGGGGACCAGGATGAATATGTATGAACTTTCCAATTTGTAAGTCGCTCTGGATAAGAGCGTCTGCTAAATGACTTAAATGTAAATGTTAAATGTAAATGTAATAAACTGGCAGATAGTTATATATTATACATGAAATCGCCCCTGAAAGTGGTGTACAACTGCCAGGGTTGGGGTCAATTCCATTTCAATAAATCCAGGAAGTGAATTTAATTGACTGAATTCAAATGGAATTATCCCCCAACCATGGTGCCATTACAACCAAAGCAATTTAATTTACACGCTAATGACTTGCTTCCTATTTTTCCTTCCACAGATAATAACATATTATACATGTATGTATCGACCACATGAAGGTAACCAGGAGAAGGATTTATAGAAATGTGTTAATAAGAATTTATCTGCCAATCAAACGATGTAGAGCTGAAGAGGAGGAGGAGCCTCTGTAAATGTCTGTATTGTATGACGAGGCATGCCTTCTGATTGGATTATCTAGCTATCGTGTGATAAGGGTGAAGAATGTGATCAATGAACGTGATCCCATAACATTATGAATGATTTACGAAGTGTCTATGAAGCATTATAACCATTGTTTGCTGCATGCAGTTATTGATTGTCGCTGTTTATCGATTGTTTGATTGATTATGTATTCTTATCAAAATTCTTATCATTTTCCAATTTTTACTTAATTCTGAAGTAATGCATGCAAGGTATTCTAACTTTCTGTTTGGTCCAGACATGACATGGCTTTTTGGCCTACGTCCCAAATGACACTCTATTTCCCTATATAGTCCCCCCCCCTCCCCCCTCCCCCCCCGAAGGTCTCTGGTCAAGAGTACTGCACTCTATAGGGCAGGARTATTCAAATCTTATCATACGAGGTATGTAGAACTGATGTTTATTCTGTTTTACCTGTTAACACCTAACTGGTGTTCCAGGTCTAAACCAGGCCCGGATTAAAGAAACAAGAGTGGAAATGGTTTCAAAGTCCAGATTTGAATGTGAATGGTATAGAATAGGGTGTCACTTGGGACTCAGACTTGTTTTTTTGTTTACTTCGATAGATAATCACTATTTGTGCTAAAGACTTTGCAATGTAAAATGGGAGGGAAAAAAACGCCACCAATTATAATCTGGTATGACAGTAGATCTGTACAGTTTATCATTCTGCTGCATACAATTTTATAAATCGGTTACTTATTTATTCATATTTTATCAGATTATTTCTGGTTTCACATTTTAGTAAGGGCTTTGCAATGTGTCCCTGTCTTTTGAATTTGATTGAAAATTCCTATATTTAACATGTACTGTATGTATGTATCCAACCACCTTATATAACCATACATGTTGTAATATGAAGGATATTCATTCATGAGATGCACTTACATTTTGAAAAAATAATGGAAATTAAAAAAAATCTCTATAAAGTTAATTTAGTATGTAATTGTAACAACTCCTCCTAATCCTTCTAACTGCTGTGTTTGACTGAACTAAAGTGTGTATTGTGTATAGCATGGCTATTATCCTATGCAATAATAATCAATATTGATATTAATATATACAAATCCCTCTTAGCAGCTTTTAGATTCTCTAATCATCTCTAGAGCTTTGATAGATAGCGTACTGGATAGCTAGCTGTATGGTGATCTATAATCATCTTTAGAGCTTTGATAGATAGCGTACTGGATAGCTAGCTGTATGGTGTTCTATAATCATATTTAGAGCTTTGATAGATAGCGTACTGGACAGCTAGCTGTATGGTGTTCTATAATCATATTTAGAGCTTTGATAGATAGCGTACTGGACAGTGTGTTGATCTCTATAGATGATAATGTTATACAGTATATCTAGACGTTGGAGCTAGGTAGGAGGCAGTGGAACAACAGGAACTATGTTATGTATGTCAAGATTGACAAGGCTCCCCAAATCAATCCCAAGTCATTTTTTAGAATAAAAAACTAAAAACAAATGGTTTGTTTCAGTTGATGACTGATTTTCATCCATTTCCGAGCTTGCAAGCAACACACACACACACACACACAACACACACACACACAACAACACACCACACACCACACACACACACACACACACACACACACACACACACACACACACACACACACACACACACCTCTTCACAACCAGCAGACAGGCATGGGCTGTAAACATTGTGCTGGCTTCTTTAGTGTTCATGGGAAACAGCACCACCTAGTGTACCATGAGGAACCAACAACGCTGTGTGAGTAGAAGAGCTACAGGTTAGTTATACTGGTTGATGCAGGGAAAAGGCTACCAACAAATAAAGCTAAAATCTCCCAAGATAGGTGATTTGTTACGGGGTGTGTACGGGGTGTGTACGGTTGTGCCTCGGTGTGTGTGTGTGTGTGTGTGTGTGTGGTGTGTGTGTGTGTGTGTGTGTGTGTGTGTGTGTGACTACATGCATCTTTCATTTCTCACATCGGCTCACAATTCTCTCTGTTTTAGCGCAAGTCCAGAACTCTTCCATCCAGATCCAAACGGCAGAAGCACAATGAAGGGGCACTTATGTTCATATAGAAGTCAGCTACTGCAACATGTATCCCTATAGAGAGTCAGCAGCTGCAGAACTGTATCCCAATAGAGAGCAGCATCGGCAGAACATGTAATCCCATATAGAGAGTCAGCTATCTGGCAGAACCATGTATCCCATATAGAGAGTCAGCTATCTGGCGAACATGATCCCATATAGAGAGTCAGCTATCTGGGAACCTTATCCCATATAGAGTCAGTCAGCTATCTGGCAGAACCATGTATCCCATATAGAGAGTCAACTATCTGGCAGAACCATGTATCCCATTAGAGAGTCAGCTATTGAAATGTACCTATAGAGTCAGCTCTGGCAGAACCATGTATACCATATAGAGAGTCAGCTATCTGGCAGAACATGTATCCCATATAGAGAGTCAGCTATCTGGCAGAACCATGTATCCCATATAGAGAGTCAGCTATCTGCAGAACCATGTATCCCTATTAGAGAGATCAGCTATTCGGCAAACCATGTATCCCATATAGAGAGTCAGCTATCTGCAGAACCATGTTATGCCCATATAGAGGTGAGTTATCTGGCAAACCGTGTATCCCATATAGAGAGTCAGCTTCTGGCAGAACCATTAAATACAACGGGGCACAACATCTGGACTGAGTTGTCACCGTGCGAACATCACAGATGTCAAGGAACCCAAACACACACAACAGACTGAAACAAGATAGCTTGGAAATTCTGATGTAATAGACTACCATTGGTTATTCAAAGATAAAATTGTGTTCAGTAATATAACGTTTATTGACAGATGCCCTCCCCCACACACAACTTACACACAACACAACACATAAAACACACACCTTACACAACCATTACACACACACAACACACACACCACACACACACACAACACACACAACACACAACAACCAACACACACACAACACACCACAACTCAGGCACATACAATGACTCTATCAGACGGCTAGATACCATAATAACAGAAGCAGTTGTTGGAAAGCTAATTTCCCTTCTCTCTCTGCCCCTTAAGACAATTAAACAAAGCCATTTAGATCCTAAATAATGGCACCCTAGTCCCTATATAGTGCACTAGGGTCCATAGGKCTCTGGTCAAAAGTAGTGCACTATATATAGGGAGTAGGGAMCCATTTGGGAGGAGGTCATTGTCTTTGTGTATGACCAGCACAGTTGGATACAATTCAATTCAGGAAGTAAAACGGAAATGTTATTTGTGAATGTCATTGACCCATCAATTAACCCAGATAAATAACAGCAGTTCAGCTATGAACCAGTGTGTCTTTGTGTGTGTGTGTGTGTGTGTGTGTGTAGCAGCCTATAGTTGATCATTTACAACAAAGTATATCATCCAAGACTGTCAAGGGTGTTTTTAAATCACACCTTCTTATCATCCAGCCTGACTCCTGGGTGCTGAGAGTAGCGCTCCTATGGCAACCCGGTAGATCATCGATATCAGCACACACAGCAGCCAGCGGTGTTTGAAAGCAAGCTGGTGAGGACTGACTGACTGCGTGGAAGGCTGCATGTCATAATTTCCTATTGACAGCCAGCTAGCCAGGGCTTTAATATTTGGGGAGGAGAATCAGGAGAGAGAGGAGATCATGCTTTGTCATTAAGGACCACAGAGRCACAAGCCAGCCAGCATCCTTCCTCACTCTGCCTCCCGACTGGCACGTCCGATAATTAGCGCAGACAGCATGCAGGCAGCATCAGTACCCCTGATGTGTTGTTGTCATCTAGGCTACTATACTCTGGTTTAGGAATAACTTAATAGCTGGATGTCATTCATTGAGTTCCCGGACATGTAGGCCTACCGTAATATGACCGTCGCGCCGAAGCGGTACGAACTGTTGCAACCCGGAGCAGACAGCAGCACATTTCAAGTGTCAAGTAAGATTCGAACTGTCCCTGTTCTGCTGCAGATGCGCCGTCACTGCTTTCGCAAACCTGGCGCCGTTTGAGTTTATGAAATACATGTTTTGTAATCATCATAGCGTGTATATTTGTGTTTCTTTGTCCAACGCGTTTTTCTCGTAGCCCAGACTAGTGCGTATCTGTCGCATCTGTTCCTAAATACCATCATAATGGATAGGTTTCATTCATCCATGCGCAAAAGGCTGTACAGCTTGCCGCAAAACATTGATCAAAAAGGCTCTGTATCTGTGATGGTTGACGACGGAGGAGAATACGGTGGTGGCGACGACACCAAGAAGAAAAGTACCGGTATCAGGCTGAAGTCTCTCCCTCCTCCTGGAYCATCCCCCACCAGCAGCTGGAAGAGCAACGGGGACCGGGACCCCAAGAGCGGAACYGCCGGAGACTTGGAAACGGACATTGCCATCAAGACCAACTTGAATGGGGACTGTCGTCTGGTCAGAGGTCGCCTTTCCTCCATCACTGGTCGACTTACTCTTGGGTCAGATCCAGCTGAGCAGCGGAGGCTGATCTCCGAGGCAGACACCGGTGCTAACGAAGAGAGTTACCCCGGAGGGGGCGAGCTGGGAGTGCAGGGTGCCGGCGGTCGCAGTGCTGGTGCACATCGCCGATCGTCCGTCTTCGATCAGTCCACTTTCATCAAGTTAGAAGGAACCGAACCGATCATGCCAGACGAAGTAGAGCAGTTGTACCGGGCGGGCTTCATGCACCGGCAGTTCGGGGCGATGCTTCAACCAGGAGTCAACAAGTTCTCTCTGAGAATGTTGGGGAGCGAGAGGGCCGTGGAACACGAGAGAGAACGCGTCAAGTCTGCAGGATTTTGGATCATTCACCCATACAGTGATTTTAGGTAATTATCGTTCCTGAGGATCTTTATCAGTCATTAATTAGGTTACTGAATCATTTGACTGAAACCAGACAAGTGTCTGATTTAGACAAGTTAAAGGCCTCTCGTAGTTTTCACACCCTCTCCGATTCATTGTTGTGATAATAATTGACTAGCTCACCAAGTTAAGCTTTCCAGTAACATATGAAGAAAAGTTTGTGGTCACCCTTGGTGTTATCTTCACAGGGTACAGCTGTTTGAGATGGTGTCAGCTGATGAAAGTCAAGACTCTTTCTGTTTTTTTAATTTAAACCCAATGCTCCTATTGGGTCTTGTCCGAAGTAAAGCTGAAACATAGATGCCAGTTCAATTTAAATACCGTTTTTAGATTTGACTACTGGCATGCATATTCATTTTGCAGTTCCAGGCATATTCATATCCGACTAATACTGCTGGGACTGATCTTTTAGGCTCAGTTTTGTTTTGACTCAATATGGATATGTCTGTGTGTGTACATATGTGTGCTCAGAGAGAGAGAGAGAGAGAGAGAGAGA
>NW_019946868.1:0-6700 GCF_002910315.2 Salvelinus sp. IW2-2015 | reverse complement strand
CCTGTGGAATGTTGTCCCACTCCTCTACAATGGCTCTGCGAAGTTGCTGGATATTGGAGGGATCTGGAACACTCTGTCGTACACTTCGATCCAGAGCATCCTAAACATGCTCAATGACATGTCTGGTGAGTATGAAGGCCATGGATGAACTGGGAAATTTTAAGCTTCCATTAATTGTTTACAGATCCTTGCGACATGGGGCCGTGCATTATCATGCTGAAACATGAGGTGATGGAGGCAGATGAATGGAATGACAATGGGACTCAAGATCTCGTCACGGTATCTCTGTGCATTCAAATTGCCATCGATAAAATTCAATTGTGTTCATTGTCTGTAGCTTATGCCTGCCCCATACCATAACCCCACCACCACCATGGGGCACTCTGTTCACAACGTTGACATCAGCAAACTGCTCACTCACACGACCCCATAGACACTGTCTACCATCTGCCCGGTACAGTTGAAATCGGAATTCATCCGTGAAGAACACAGTTCTCCAGTGTGCCAGTGGCCATCGAAGGTGAGCATTTGCCCACTGAAGTCGGTTACGATGCCGAACTACAGTCAGGACAACGAGCACGCAGATGAGCTTCCCCGAGACGGTTTCTGACAGTTTGTGCAGAAGTTCTTCGGGTGTCCAAACCCACAGTTTCATCAGCTGTCCATGTGGCTGGTCTCAGACAATCCCGCAAGTGAAGAAGCTGGATGTGGCTGGCATGGTAACAACCGTTGTTCCTGCGGTTGTGAGGCCGGTTGGACTTCACTGCCAAATTTCTCTAAAATGACGTTGGAGGCGGCTTATGGTAGAGAGATTAACATTTAATTCTTTTGGCAAACAGCTTTGGTGGACATTCCTGCAAGTCAGCATGGCCAATTGGCATGCTCTTCAAATCTTGAGAATATCTGTGGTATTGTGTGTGTGACAAAACTGCCCCTTTTACAGAGTGGCCCTTTTATTGTCCCAGCGCAAGGCTTTTTTTGATATGCCACACTTGTCAGCTGGATGGATTGCTTGAAAAGGCAGAAATGCTCACTAACAGGGATGTAAACAAATTTGCTCACACATTTTCGCCCGAAATAAGCTTTTTGTGTGTATGGAACATGGCTTTTCAATAAGACTTTAGAATTACAATAGAATGTTCCACAATGCTTCCAGAATTGGACTGAATTGGAATGGAATTTAATCCCTAACCCTACTTCCAACCTAGGAACCCCTATTCTCTGGTGAAATGGCCCTAACCCTACTTGCCAACCTAGAACCCCTGTCTCTGGTGAAATGGCCGCTAACCCTACTTCCAAACTCTAGACCCTGGCCTATCTCTGGTGAAATGCCCTCACCCTACTTCCAACCTAGACCACCTATCTCTGGTGAAATGGCCCTAACCTACTCCAACCTAGAAAGCCCTGTCCTCTGGTGAATGGCCCTAACCCACTTTCCACCTAGAACCCCTATCTCTGGTGAAATGGCCCTACCCTACTTTCCCAACCTAGAACCCCCTGTTCTCTGGTGAATGGCTCCCTACCCTCTTCCAGCTAGAACCCTATCTCTGGTGAAATGGCCTCTAACCTCCACTTCCAACCTAGAACCACTATCTCTGGTGAAATTGGCCCTAACCCTCACTTCCCAACCTCGAACCTTTCTTTTCTATCTCTGGTGAATGGCCCTAACCCTACTTCACCTAGAACCCTATGCTCTGGTGTAATGGCCCTAACCCTACTTCAACCTAGAACCCTGTCTTGGTTGGAAATGGCCCTAACCCTACTTCCCACCTAGAACCCTACCTTCTGGTGAAATGGGCCCTAACCTACTTCCAACCTAGAACCCTATCTCTGGTGAAATGGCCCCTAACCCTAAAACTTCCCAACCTTAGAACCCCTGTCTCTGGTGAAATGGCTCCTACCCTACTTCCAACCTAGACCCCCTATCTCTGGTGAAATGGCCCTACCTACTTCCAAACCTAGACCCGCCTGTCCTCTGGTGAATGGCCCTAACCTACTTTCCAACCTAGAACCCTATCTCTTGGTGAATGGCTCAACCCTACTCCAACCTCGAACCACTATCTCTGGTGACATGGCCCTACCTACTTCCAACCTAGAAACCCCTGTCTCTGGTGAAATGGGCTAACCCTACTTACCAACCTAGAACCCCTGTCTCTGGTGACATGGCCCTAACTCCTAACTTCCAACCCTAGAACCCTCCGTCTGGTGAAATGGCCCTAACCCTCCTTCCCATTTATCCTAGCACCCTTATCTCTGGTGACAATGGCCCTAACCCTACTTCCAACTAGACCCTGTCTCTGGTGAAATGGCCCTAACCCTACTTCCAACCTAGAACCACTCTCTCTGGTGAAATGGCCCTACCTACTTCCCAACTAGAACCACTATCTCTGGTGACCATGGCCCTTAACCCTACCTTCCAACTGTAGAACCCCTTATCTCTGGTGAAATGGCCTAACCCTTACTTCCAACGCTAGCAACCACTATGCTCTGGTGAAATGGCCCTAACCCTCTTCCAAACCTAGAACCCCTATCTCTGGTGAACATGGCCCTAACCCTACTTCCAACCTAGACCCCTATCCTCTGGTGAAATGGCCTAACCCCTACTTCCAAACCTAGAACCCTGTCCCTCTGGTGAAATGGCCCTAACCTAACTTTTTCACCTAGGGAACCCTATCTCTGGTGAATGGCCCTAACCCTACTTCCACCTAGAACCCCTATCCTCTGGTGACTGGCCCTAACCTACTTCCAACTAGAACCACTATCTCTGGTGAACTGGCCCTAACCCTCCTTCCAACCTGAACCCCTATCTTGGTGAAATGGCCTAACCCTACTTCCAACCTAGAACCCCTGTCTCTGGTGAAATGCCCAACCCCTACTTCCAACCTAGAACCCCTATCTCTGCGTGAACATGGCCCTACCTACTTCCAACCTCCGAACGCCACTATCTCTGGTGAAATGGCCCTAACCGCCTACTTCCACGCCCTAGAACCCCTGTCCTCTGGGTGCAAATGGCCCTAACCCTACTTCCAACGCTTGAACCCCTACTCTGGTGAACAGGCCTAACTCCTAGCTTCCCACCCTCCGCCTCCGTCCGTAAACCCTGTTCTGGTGAATGGGGCCTAACCTCCTCCATACCTCGAACCGCCTGTCTCTGTGCAATGGCCTAACCCTACTTCCAACCTAGAACCCCTATCTCTGGTGAAATGGCCCTAACCCCTACTTCCAACCTAGAACCACTATCTTGGTGAATGGCCTACCTATTTCCAACCTAGAACCCCTGTCTCTGGTGAAATGCTAACCCTACTTCCAAACGCTAGAACCCCTATCTCTGGTGAAATGGTGGCCCTTAACCCTCCTTCCAACCTAGAACACCCGCTTCTCTGGTGCAAATGGCCCTAACCCTACTTCCAACCTAGAACCCCTATCTCTGGTGAAATGGCCTACCCTCTACTTCCACCTAGACCCATCTTGTGAACCATGCCCTAACCCTACTTCCACCTAGAACCCTATTCCTCATGGGTGAACATGGCCCTAACCCTACTTCCCACCTAGAACCTGCTCTGGTGAAATTGGCCCTAACCCTAACTTCAACTAGACCCCCCTATCTCTGGTGAAAATGGCCCTAACCCTACTTTCCAACCTTGACCCCTATCTCTGGTGAAAAATGGCCCTAACCCTACTCCAACCTAGAACCCTCATTCTGGTGAAATGGCCCCTCTAACCCAAACTTCACCTAGAACCTTGTCTCCTGTGAAAATGGCCCTAAACGCCACTTCCCAACCTAGACCGCCCTCTCTCTGGTGAATGGCCCTAACCCTACTTCACCTAAACCCTCTTCTGGTTGAAATGGCCCTAACCTACTTCCAACTAGAACCCCTGGTTTCTGGTGACATGGCCCTACCCTACTTCCAACCTAAGAACCTCTCTCTGGTGAAATGGCCTTAACCTACTTCCAACCTAGAACCCCTATCCTCTGGTGAATGCCTAAACCCTACTTCCACTAGAACCCCTATCTCTGGGCAATGGCCCTAACCCTACTGTTCAACCTAGAACCCTTTATCTCTGGTGAAATGGCCCTAACCCTACTTCCAACCTAGAACCCTATCTCTGGTGAAATGGCCCTAACCCTACTTCACTAGAACCCCTATCTCTGGTGAAATGTCCCTACCTGGTTGTCAGTGACGTGGTGGTGTTTAGAGAGAGAGGAGGGCAGGCTCTGCACAGTCAGATCAGGCAGACGTTGTGCTGATGTGCCATATGTGTCGTGGCCCAGTAATCTGTCCGTTTTTTTAGGCCGGCCGACGCAGCTTGTTCATTTCCTGTCCTCAAGAGCAGTAGGACCAGGCACGAGCAATCAGGTCAACAGGACGAGAGCAGTCGCAACAGGAAGAGAGCAGTCAGCAACAGGAAGAGAGCAGTCAGCATCATGCACAGAGCAAGTCCAGCAAACAGGAAGAGAGCAGTCAGCATCATGCCCGAGAGTAGCAAAGGAAGAGAAGCAGTAGACATGGAAGAGAGCGTCAGCAACAGGAAGCGAGCAGTCAGCACCAGCGCAGGAGCAGTCAGCAAACAGGAAGAGAGCGTCAGCAACAGGACGGAGAGCAGTCAGCAACGGAAGAGAGCAGTCAGCAACAGGCAGAAGCAGTCAGCAACAGGCACAGAGCAAGCAGCAACAGGAAAGAGCAGTCAGCAACAGGACGAGAGCAGTCGCAAGCAGGAAGAGAGCATCCAGCAACAGGAAGAGGCAGTCAGCACCAGGAAGAGAACAGTCAGCCCGGCACAGAGCAGTCAGCAACAGGAAGAGAGCAGTGCAGCAACAGGAAGGAGAGAGTCAGCAACAGGAAGCGATGCAGTCAGCAACAGGAAGCGAGCAGTCAGCAACAGGAAGAGAGCAGTCCGCAAAGGCCGAGCAGTCAGCACCAGAAGAGAGCAGTCAGCAACAGGAAGAGAGCAGTCCGCACAGGAAGAGAGGCAGTCAGCGGCGAACTAGGAAGAGAGCAACAGGAAGAGAGCATCCAGCAACACGGGCAACAGGAGCAATCAGCAACAGGAAGAGAGCCAGCTCAGGCAACAGGAAGAGAGCAGTCAGCCAACAGAAGAAGCAAGTGCAGCAACAGGAAGAAGAGCATCCAGCCCAGGCACGGAGCAGTCGCACAGGCACGGAGCCGTCAGGCAACAGGACGAGAGCGTCAGCAACAGGAAGAGAGCAGTCAAGCACCAGGAGAGAGCAGTCAGCACCAGGCACAAGAGCAGTCAGCAACAGGAAGAGAGGCAGTCAGAACAGGAAGGAGCATCAGCAACAGGAAGAGAGCAGTCGCAAAGGAAGAGAGCAATCACAACAGGAACGAGAACAGTCACGCAACGGGCCAGAGGCAGTCCAAGCAACAGGCAGAGAGCAGGTCAGCAACAGGAAGAGAGCAGTCGCACCCCACCCAAAACCACCCACAGGAAAGAGCAGTCAGCAACAGGCCAGAAGAGCAAGTCAGCAACAGGACAGAGCGTCAGCACAAGGCACAGAGCATCAGGCAGACAGGAAGAGAGCATAGCAACAGGAAGAGAGCAGGTCAGCAACAGGAAGAGAGCAGTCACACAGGAAGAGAGCAGTCAGCAACAGGAAGAGAGCAACAGGAAGAGAGCAGTGCAGCAACAGGCACAGAGCAGTCAGCACAGGAAGAGAGCAGTCAGCAACAGGAAGAGAGCAGTCAGCAACAGGACGAGAGGCAACAGGACCCTAGCAGTCAGTTAACAGGAAGAGAGCAGTCAGCCACAGGAAGAGACGCTAACAGGAACCATAGCAGTCATTAACAGCGAAGAGAGCAGTCAGCAACAGGAAAGAGAGCAGTCCACAACCGGAAGAGAGCAAGTCGGCACAGGAAGAAGAGCAGTCAGCAACGGAAGAGAGCAGTGCAGCAACAGGAAGAAGAGCAGTCAGCACAGAAGAGAGAGTGCAGCAACAGGCACAATCAGAAAGCGCAAGTCAGGCAACAGCAGCAGCTCCTCTTCCTGGGGTTTATTATGGATCCCATTAGTTTCTGTCAAGGCAGCAGCTCCTCTTCCTGGGGTTTATTATGGATCCCCTATTAGTTCCTGTCAGGCGCAGCTACTCTTCCTGGGGTTTATTATGGATCCCATTAGTCTCCTACCAAGGCAGCAGCTACTCTTCCTGGGTTTATTATGGATCCCCATTAGTTTCTGCCAAGACAGGCAAAAGCCCTACTCTTCCTGGGTTTTATTATGGTCCCGCATTAGTTCCTGTCAAGGCAGCAGAATACTCTTTCCTGGGGTTTATTATGGATCCCCATTAGTTCCTGCCAAGGCAGCAGCTACTCTTCCCTGGGGTCTCAAACATTATTACGGCAGTTACATCAGAATATAACAACACAACATTTTAATAACCACCCAGTGGTGTAAAGTTCTAATTATAAAAGTCGTTTTTGGGTGTATCTGTTACTTTACTTTAGCTATTTATTTTTTAATTGTCAATTTTTTTTTGGACTCTTTTATTTCACTACATTCTAAAGAACATATGTCATTTTTTTACTCCATACATTTTCCCTGAACACACAAAAGTTATTGTTACCTTTTATTTCTTAGCCCGGACAGGAAACTGGTCTAATTCCACACCACACATCTGACTGCCTTGATCTGGCGGACTCACACTAAACCATGCTTCCTTGTAAATGAATGTCTGAGTGTTTGG
>NW_019946867.1:0-27008 GCF_002910315.2 Salvelinus sp. IW2-2015 | reverse complement strand
ATTGATTACTGGCTGACGAGTCACCCTGATACACTCGGGGCCCTATTCAGGCCGGCCTCGCTGCACACTGGGCCCATTGTGGCCAGGAATGTGTCTCCTTTCAGGGCCTGAGCCCGCCTATGAAAGCATGTCAATAATCCTGAGACAGCGGTGCTCCACAATACCCCGACTCGCCATGGAAATAAGGCCCTCATTTTCCGCTCCACTAAGGGGAGAGTGCTGGCTGGATAGGAGAGAGCAGACGGATGGAGGCGGAACATCAAACCCCAAGCTCACCATCCCTGCTTCTGGGTGGGGGCGATAGCCTAGCTAAAATGGCATAATGCTAGCATTTAGCTAAATGAATATGTGCATGATCCACAGAGCGAGAGTGTATTGTGTGTGCTCTCGTAAAAATGGATCCAAAGTCCCCATTTGGTTACGTAATACAAATTGTGAGAAATCTTGCATGAGTTAACATAGCCCATTCTGCACTTCACAACTGAGGTCTCAATAAAAAATAAAACCTTTTGGACCTCATTTCAGGAAGTATCAGTTCTGAGATGACGGTAGTAGTGGCTGGAAGGAACCAGCAGTAGGCTTGGCCGTGAGACTGTGGTTTCGGCACCGGAGGTTTGTTTGAGTAGAGAGCGTAATTCTGCAGGCAGAACAAATGGGATTCTGGTCTTTAGCGGCCACTAAAACCACTGAAAACAGACATCTGTTCTATTAATTTGGGGGCTGGTTTGCGGGGCCAGGTAGGGCTGTGGGAATCCGATTGTAAGCCTGGAGATGGAGTGAAAGCGGGAGGCCGATCATCGCTCTGCAAAGAATTAAAACCACCTCTGCAAATAGCCCCAGTGTGTGTAGAGCCCCGGGGTGGGAGTTTCACAGCGTCCATGGTTCCAGTGTAAATAAACAGTGCAGAGGTCTGCGAGGGTGGAGGGCCTCTTCTCCCAGAGGTGAAGCCCTGGCCTTTGTTGCCTCCTAATTCAGGCCACTCTTTATTGAGGATGAGGGAAAAGTGGGTCTCTGTGTGTGATATTACAATGCAAGGTCCACCATGTACTTGTGTGTGTGAATGCATGTGTGTGTGAGGGATCAAGACTTTCAGGTCTTCTCCATGTTGTGAACTCCAACCACAGCGCCCTTATGGCCAGGTAATGGTTTTCGTTGATCGTTTTTTTTTTTAATGGAAACTGATCTGGGTTATTTACATAGTTTCTTTCCCATACTTTAGTAAAATTGGTAGACTAGCAGCCCTTTGGCCCAGTTTTACTATTTGGGGCCTTCTGTTATGCATTCGACCTCAGCCCAGAGTCTTTGTTCCAGCCCTCAACTAGCCCACGTGGGCCAGTCCAAAGTTTACAATGAGGTAGCCAATGAGGAGTGGTCATTTTCTCCCTCCTTTAAGCGAATAACCCTGCTAGCCTCACTGAGCATAAACATCTGAGAGGCATCCAATTAAAGTGGTGATATCTCCAGGCGTTTGAAGGTTCATCTGAAGCAAATGCCGTTAACTTATAATTTACACATAGCTTACACTTTAAAATGTATACCATGTTTATATTTTTTTCCCCCTGCTTTCCGGTCTGCACAGATGTTATGGTAAAAAAAAAAGATGGATTTTTCACATAGTGGAAAAGTCAGAATGAAATATTAGTTTGTTAACCATGTATAAAACTAGGTCGTTTTAGTGATGAAAAATATAGGCCCATTCCATATTTGACTTCTAGTATAATTCGCACAGCTCTCTAGCGCAATGAATAATTTAGTGATGTTGAGTAAACAGGAGCAATAATTAGGTTCACAGACATGATGTCGACTTTGGTAATAAATCATTACCTTTATTTAGCAAACACGCTTATACCCTATATTTACATTTCTATAAGGCCACGAAGAACACCATCACGACCTCATCCTGCTTGCTTATAGGCTAGCTTTCCAAAAACAAGGGATTAAAAATGCATATAATCTCACATTTTTGTTTTAAGGAGAAAAAAAAATCAAACCCCAATGAAGACAGAAACTGTTGGCTGCAATGAGCCAATGTTAGAGCGAGGTAAATGCTTTGTTTTGYGGTAATACAAATGTATTCGGTGGAGGAGGGGGGAATCAAACTGATATTTAGCCCCTACTAACTCCCCCCTCTTTTGTTTTATGCAAGGCTCTTTTTACCACATGGTAGTGACAGATTGTTTGAGCTGGAAGGAAAAGCCATTCGAAGCTAATTAAGCAGCCATTCCAGGGACTATTTGCAGGCAGGAGGGAGAGAAGCACAGGCATTTGTCAGCGCTGAGCCCCGCGTGGTATTGATTGACAGCATGGGATCCTGACTGACAGCCTTTGCTGCCTCTGGCCAATTGTAAGCGAGGAGGTAAGACAGCTGCACAGCCATTGGATAACGAACAGTGACGGGGATGGGAGCCCCACGTGGGGCTGAGTATAGCGAGCAACACGTGATAGGCTGACTTCCTCGGGCGCAGACATGTTGTACCTTTCAGCGTTGCCGATATGAAAGCTTGTTGATGGTTGAGGTCTTATTAAAAATGTAGGTCGATCAAATCAGTCTGATCAATGAATACATTTAATCCCCATTTTCTAGTATTCGTGTTAGACTTATGCAAGGGCTATGCTTATTAAATTCAATCGTTCTTAATTATAGGCTTTCAAAACTATGCGATGGAGCAAATCATACATTAAACACTACCGTCCTAAATGATTAAGCTATTTGTAGGCTGGATCTTCTAAGATAGCAAATTATACAACACATACTTTCTTCAGAGCACATTTAATGTGCTTGTGAGTTTCAGATTTCATAAAACTGCTGTATAGCCTATTTACACGTTTAAATGAGACAAGTAATTAGCTGATATAGAAAAAATTTGCTAATTGCTAGGACATTCTTTTGGTCCAGAAACACAGGCATGCGAGGCATTCAATTTGATTGTCAATTGTATCTAACATTATAGAGATTAACCATGTGTACCATGCTGCACATGCCGCATGTCTGCATACACATGAGGGATTTAATATATTCAATGATTAAAGTCAAACAGTATATTCTGACATTTGTGGCAGAAACATTTATAATTACCTTTGTTTTATTACAAGTTCGTCAGTTGAATACCAGTTTAGATCCAAAATGGCGAATATATGAGGTCATATATCACAGTCCAATGGGAACACAAGGGTACTATGTACCCCACGTGGGGACATCCCTCTCTGATAGGCCACTGCGGATAAACTCCTTCGGAGAATCCGATTGGCTTTGTGAGAGGCCCTCTCGCGGCAGTTGAGTCCTCGTGTCAGTGCACAGTCTGTGTGTGGGTACAGCAAGCGTTGAGAAAACTGGGTACATCGAAATGCAAGCAATTGCTTCGTTACAACATCCAACTTTTCTACGATTTAACTCTTTTACACTTACAAAATTGTATTTGGATTTACTAGAAGACTCGTCAATATATTGCATTAAGTCAAGAAAGGCTTTCTTGGAAGTTTTATGCGTCAACAACCTCGTTCTAATCGACGGACTCTCCGACGTCGGATCGGAAAGGCATTGTCGAGGCAGGTCGTGCGGCGCCACGAGATAACGAAGTTCCAAAGGGCTCGGCTGGGACAAGGACTTCCATGTAACCAGCGATTACTTTTGGATCATTTTTTCATTCTCATAAGGAAGGTTACCAGCCGAGGATTGTGAAAATTCGTTCAACAAGGGATTATTGCCGTCGTAGGGGAGGGGAATCAATCGAGCCAAAGGTAAAGAAGAAGACCGAGAAAGAGAAGCCCGCTAACAAGACGGGTGGTGGTAGCTTTCATGGCTGGGCTACTTTGAAAACAGCATTGTGTTTTTATAACCGCTTGGTGGACTGAATGTCATAATCCCGCTTGCCGCATTCTGTTTTCCAGTTGCGCTCGAACACTGCAGCTCGGCGAACAGCAAATTGTTACATTTGTTGCGAATGCAGATAATACAAAAACATGATACAATGTATCAACTCTGATTGTAGCAAGGCTGGTCTTTTTGGTTTTGGATAAATTGTTACCCGTGCTACGCGGCTATTGTAGTTTTTTCCGTCTYCTAGTGTAGCCTATTATCACTCTAGCGTGAAGGCTTGACACGCCAACAAACCTGTCAAGCAAACCCATTTAGATATCACCATTTCCCAACATGTCGGATAAATATGTGCAAATCGAGAATAGCGGTTTATTATGGCATGTATTTTTGAGAGACAGACCAGGCGATGATATTGAGTTAAATTATAGAGGCTATAATCTGCACATGCCATTGACTAAATTCAGCAAGTATTTCCTTGCTGTCGTCACGAACATATTTTGAAGCTATGTGCGTGTTCCTATTGCCTACTACATTAATTTAYCTAATATCCATTCTGTTCTGCTTTTTTGTTCTGTTTGTTTGTGATGGTGAAAGGAAAGGGTCTTAAAAATCAACAATAAAGATCGAGAGATCGGAGGGTCGAAGTGTGTTCTCCGCGGCGGAGGATTGGCATTGTCCGACCGCTTGTGCGCACAGGGAGGGGTGGCGGACTATCGCACATCTACTCGGATTACTGAAGTATCCCCCGATTTCCCTCAAAAAAGGATACATTCAAGATGTATCCACAGGGCCGGCATCCGGTAAGTATCCCAGCTCTTGAGATTATTATGCGAATTAATGCAAAATGTGCCGCCTTCAAAATAATTAGCTTGTCAGACACGAGCTCGTGATCTGCACCTTACTATTTATGGTCTGCACGTCGAGTAGCCTAGTCTCTCTGTTTATGGCACTCGACAACACGTTTCGACAGGAAACTGCAAATAAACAATCGATTCACGTATAAGATTCTTATGAGCAGTTTTAATAACGAAAGACGGGCCAATATGTAAGAGGTGAAAWATATATTTTCTGGGCGAATATTTTTTTTACCCTCTAAATTCCTCCAAGCTGCTGCATTGAAGCAGTAGCGGATATGCTGTAATTATCAAGCTTACTACACGGCATCATTGGCATGCATTGAATTCCTCACAAATCAGGTTGTGATTTCCTCTCTCTCCGATCACCCCCCTTCCCGTGCTCTTTGAGGACGGGCGCACTGACCCGCCTCTGTCATCGCACTCTTGAGTGTTGGTTTCTTCCACATTATAAAAGCGGCCACCAGGCAGGGCTCAAGGGAACGTTTGGGTACCACACTGACAAACCACCATTCAGCAGCAGCAAAAAAATCATTTTACACGGAAGAGAGAGGCCTATAGGAGAGGGAGGCTAAGAAGCATGATGAAGGATGATGATACTATTTTGCCATGTTTCTGTTGCTATTGATTATAAATAGACTGTTATGTTATAGTAAATGGGCTGAGATCTAGGTGTGATGTGTTACAGTCTATGTTATAGAATGGGCTGAGATCTAGGCGTGATGTATTACAGTCTATGTTATAGAAATGGCTGAGATCTAGGTGTGATGTGTTACAGTCTATTTTATAGAATGGGCTGAGATCTAGGCGTGATGTGTTACAGTCTATGTTATAGAAATGGGCTGAGATTAGGCGTGCTGTGTTACAGTCTATGTTATAGAAATGGCTGAGTCTAGGCGTGATGTGTTACAGTCTATGTTATAGAAATGGGCTGAGATCTAGGCGTGATGTGTTACAGTCTATGTTATAGAAATGGGCTGAGATCTAGGCGTGATGTTGTTATAGTCTATGTTATAGAAATGGGCTGAGATCTAGGCGTGATGTGTTATTGTCTATGTTATAGAAATGGGCTGAGATCTAGGCTGATGTGTTATAGTCTATGTTATAGAAATGGCTGAGATCTAGGCGTGATGTGTTTATAGTCTATGTATAGAAATGGGCTGAGATCTAGGCTGATGTTACAGTCTATGTTATAGAAATGGGCTGAGATCTAGGCGTGATGTGTTACAGTCTATGTTATAGAAATGGCTGAGATCTAGGCGTGATGTGTTACAGTCTATGTTATAGAAATGGGCTGAGATCTAGGCGTGATGTGTTAGTCTATGTTATAGAAATGGGCTGAGATCTAGGCGTGATGTGTTATAGTCTATGTTATAGAAATGGGCTGAGATCTAGGCGTGATGTGTTATAGTCTATGTTATAGAAATGGGCTGAGATCTAGTGTGATGTGTTACAGTCTATGTTATAGAAATGGGCTGAGATCTAGGCGTGATGTGTTAGTCTATGTTATAGAAATGGGCTGAGATCTAGGCGTGCTGTGTTTACAGTCTATGTTATAGAAATGGGCTGAGATCTAGGCGTGATGTGTTACAGTCTATGTTATAGAAATGGGCTGAGATCTAGGTGTGATGTGTTACAGTCTATGTTATAGACCCAGTCTATGTTATAGAAATTGGCTGAGATCTAGGCGTTATGTAATGGGTGTGGCTGCACCACCACTCCATTGGGGTTATTGATATCAACACTGCTTTTCTCTAGGCACCACACCAACCAGGGCAGCCTGGCTTCAAGTTCACCGTGGCCGAGTCCTGCGACAGGATCAAAGACGAGTTTCAGTTCCTGCAGGCCCAGTACCACAGGTAATGACATCCACTTTTACAGGATGTACTTCAACTGAAAGAACTAGGCTGCTCGGATCAATCTAGTTAGCGATGTCTGCTAACACTGGGTTTTACATGGCATGTTTGTTATGGGAAATGTGAAGGTTTTGTTGGTAATATCTAGAAAAATTGATTTTTCACATGGTACCACTATATTGAGTGGTTATGGTGTATTGTGTTTTTAACCATAGATTTCTGTAAAATGGACTAACATGTATTAATTATGTAATAAAGCATAAATATTGGCTAATAATAATGGACCATATTTCTCCTCTTTCAGTCTCAAAGTGGAGTACGACAAACTGGCCAATGAGAAGACAGAGATGCAGCGTCACTATGTCATGGTAAGWATATCACACTACATACAAGTACAATCACTTCCTGGAACTAAAACCCTGCATGTGATGGTTAGTAAGATGTTATTATTTTCCCTCAGATAAAACGGTAGCAACCGTGTTTGTTTGCAGAGGCAATTTGAGTGACATTTTTGGGTGCATTTGAGATTGTTGACTCATGATCATCCCTGTGAGGTGATTGGCCAGAAAGGGACATTGGGCCTCCTGTGATTGGAGGAAGCGTGTGTGTGTGCCTATAGAGAAGGAGTGCGTGGGGGTTGTTGTGAAACTCCACCAGAGGTCAAATCTCCGGCCGTTGATAAAAGGGCGTGACGGACGGGGCTTTGTGATGATGGGGGGGGGGGTTATAATGGCTCCATGGCCTCTTTTATGCCTCTGGGTTAATGACTGGCCTGCTGGCTTTGTGTGTGAAGCTGATTTATTTAGGGCAGTGTTCTCCCAGGGTGAGCTATGGCCTATGGGCCTTCACATACCCAGGGCCTTTCTGACACATCCAGGGCCTTCTAAGACACCCAGGGCTCTCATTAAGGATGGAGAGAGTTGGGGGGGGGGGATAGAAGGGACCCCCTGGCCAGGTAGACAACTAGTTAGTCACGGTGGAGTATGACATTTCTATTTTAGCCTAGCTGTTTAGCGGTGGCCTCCTATCCGGGATGACTTGCAGACAATACTGTGGCCTATGGCTGAATGACCTCATCAAGTAGAGGACACAGTCAAGTGAAATATTACCATTTAAAAAAACAAATAGCAGTATTAACCTTTACATTGTTGCCATTTTAGAATGTGTGACTTAACTCCAAAACAACAGCTCCGGCTGATCCACGTTCAAACACTCCCTTTTTAAATCATTCTTTTCATTTTCAAAGCCCGTGATCAAATAGAAATTGTAAGTGTAGATAGTACAAAGTTATTTGTGCCTGACTATTTACTGTCAAGCTACAACATTGATCCAACTCAAAGAGCCTAGCTGAGGTTCTGGGTAACACAAGCAGGGCTGGTGAATGAATGGAAAATAACCAGTCAGTCCCTAGACATGATGTAACAGAGGCCCAACTCTGAGCTGAGGCCCCGTTCATATAAAGTCCTCGTATCTTATTTGTCCACGCCAGGATTGACTTTAACCAAACGCACTGGTACTTTAGTTAAACATTCTTTTTTTATTCTGAGGAAACGCATGCACCGGTTTAGCGGTAGTGTGTGAGAGGGGGGTTGTTAGATAAACAGGATGGACTAACTAGGCCAAATCTGGCAGCCGCCGGTTCACGCCCTGATAGTGAGTATCGCTACGGATGTCTAATCTACYATTGACAACAATCTATTTGTTTTGAAAGACTCGTATTTTGCCAGACTGATTGAGTTAGCAACTTAGCATTTTAAAATCGGACTGTGCTCAAAAGAAGTGGATTGGAGTCCTGTAGCTTAGCATTTACCCTATCRACTCAGACACGGTTCACCTCGCTCACCCCCTAGACTCCCAAAAAGAGCTCGAAGAACAAAGAAAGGGATAGAAAAAGAGGGAGAAATAGAGGGATCACTACAGCCTTTGAGCCGGCCTGGGTGGAGGATTTGAAGTGTTAATCAGTAACGGGCTAGGACAGCTAGTTCTCTCCCCCTAGCCCTGCTCAGGAGTCCAGCATTCTGACATGCAGACTGCTTCCCATGGAAAACTCAGCTTTCACTTGTCCACTATTTACCTTTTTTGATATTGTAACTAGTAAATGAATGGGATATGAATGTTTCTATATGTGACTCTTGTCTTTTCCAGTACTATGAGATGTCCTATGGGCTGAACATTGAGATGCACAAACAGGTATGTAGCATTATCCTCATCTGTCTACTTTGAAAGTGTGGTTGTTAGCATATGGGSCCTCTATCAGTCCAGCGTATGGGGCCCTCTATCAGTCCAGCGTACGGGGCCCTCTATCAGTCCAGCGTACGGGCCCTCTATCAGTCCAGCCTATGGGCCCTCTATCAGTCCAGCGTACGGGGCCCTCTATCAGTCCAGCCTATGGGTATCAGTCCACTATGGGCCCTCAATCAGTCCAGCCGTATGGGCCCTCTATCAGTCCAGCGTATGGGCCCTCTATCAGTCCAGCTATGGGCGGCCCTCTATCAGTCCAGCGTCTACGGGGCCTCTATCAGTCCACCGTACGGGGCCCTCTATCAGTCCAGCGTACGGGGCCTCTATCAGTCCCAGCGTACGGGGCCCTCTATCATCCAGCGTACGGGCCCTCTATCAGTCCAGCGTACGGGGCCCTCTATCAGTCCAGCGTACGGGGCCCTCTATCAGTCCAGCGTACGGCGACCTCTATCAGTCCAGCGTACGGCGACCTCTATCAGTCCAGCGTACGGGACCTCTATCAGTCCAGCGTACGGGGACCTCTATCAGTCCAGCGTATGGGGACCTCTATCAGTCAGTCCAGCGTATGGCGACCTCTATCAGTCCGCGTATGGCGACCTCTATCAGTCCAGCGTATGGGACCTCTATCAGTCCAGCGTATGGCGACCTCTATCAGTCCAGCGTATGGGCCCTCTATCAGTCCAGCGTATGGGGACCTCTATCAGTCCAGCGTATGGCGACCTCTAATCAGTCCAGCGTCTGTCAGTTAAATGAAGGAAGATGGGGACATCAGCTTGTGAGTCATTGAGTATGTTTACATGCACAGTAATAATGTGATATTAATCTGATTATGGCAGTAGGCACCTGTTTTTCTGAGCAATCTTTAGAATTATTAGGACATGTAAACACCGGTGTTCCAGTGGTGTATTTGATCTGCGCCTGTGCTGGCACCAGCCGAGAGCCTCCCTCTTTATTATTAGGGAAATGTGTTTTTCTTGCAAAGCTTGTAAATGTTTTAATCAAACTATTATATTAATCTGATTATTCACAAATAATCACACTGTGTGCATGTATGTATGTACTCATTATGTCTGACACATTGTGCTGTGTCTGTTTGTAGGGGATTGGAAAGCAAGAGCTATGATTGTTCAATGACACACAACCTTAGTCGATGCCCTCAGTCTTAAATGCTTTAAATGCTTCTCAGTCACACAGGCAACAGACACACACCTCACGTTCTCATTGCCTCCTGAAAAACACACGCACACATACGAGACCTTAGTCTATGCCCTCAGTCATAAACACTCCTCAAAGTAACACATGCGCGCACACACACACACCGACTCCCTTCCTGTCTGTGAAAACGCTGACGGGCTAAATAGCGAGCGGGGCAGGCGGCCTGATGGGGCTGCTTTGATAAGATTAAAGTGAAGTCTGGCAAGGACTGAGTGTGTGTTTCTCCCAGTGACGAGTCTGACTCCACTAAAGGCAGCAGAGCCAGCCAGCCAGTCTAAAACCTCATTAGGTCAGCTGCCTCTCAGCAGAAAGTATTAATCAGCAGTAGAAGCCAACCAGAGGGCTCCCTCCGCCTCAGCCTGGCTGTGAGTGGAGGAGACATTAGACCTGCCTCACTACTGGAGAAACAGACAAAATGGCCGCCTTAGAGAGAGGAAGGGGGAACAGTGCTCAGTCAAACAGTCTGTCAATATCCACCGGGCTGTGAAGCGGGCTTTTTAGTGGCGAGGTGATTTGTGGCATCTATCACGCAGTCTTCTCTAGTCTCCCTCTGGTTCCTTTCATCTCTCTTCTGTCTTTCCTGGTTTCTCGCTATTTCCTTGTTATTTATTTTCCTCCTCTTTACCCCCCACCCCCTTCTCAGTGGGATGTGCAGTGAGAGATGGGCTGTGCCTGTGTGTCATTAGCACTGTAATATGATGTATGAACATGGGCTTTAGGCAGGCTGGTTGAGGAGGAGGGGATGGGCTTTAGGCAGGCTGGTCGAGGAGGGGATGGGCTTTAGGCAGGCTGGTCGAGGAGGAGGGGATGGGCTTTAGGTCCAGCGCCCGTTCCGAGAGGAGGGATGGGTCTCTATGCGGCAGGCCGACCCTGATCGGGCCAGGGGCTTGTCTTTCTAAGGCAGCTGGTCGCACCCGCGGAAGGAGGGGATGGGCTTTAGGCAGGGGGTCGAGGAGGGAGAGGGGGAGCGGGCTTCTAGCAGCCGGTCGCGGAGGAGGGGATGGGCGTTTAGGCAGGCTGGTTGAGGAGGAGGAGGGGATGGCTTAGGGCAAGGCCGGCTCGGGAGAGAGGGGGACGGGCTTTAGCGCAGGCCGTCGAGGTAGGGAGAGGGGGGATCGCGGCTTTTAGGCAGGCGCGATCGCACGGAGCGAGAGGGGGACCGGCTTTAGTCACGCCCGGTTGACGGAGCGAAGGGGGACGGGCTTTTAGGCAGGCCGGTCGAGGAGGAGAGGGACGGGCTTTTAGACGATGGAAGGTCTCTGAGGGGGACGGGTCTTTGACTCACCCTCCGAGCCTGCAAGTTGTTATGGCATCAGTGGGAGGATGGTGGATTGGAGCAGCTGGCTGATTTTCAGGATTGAGAATGTGTTGTGCGTGCGTATGTGCGTCTCGCAATATTTGCTGTGGCTGCCTATATACGTGTGTGTGTGCGCAGAATGTGTCCCACGGGGAAACTAGATCCCAGAAGGTTCTGTCAGGCTCTTATCACTTGACAGGAGGTGGGAAGAGGGTGGAGGGGAAGGAGATGGACAGGGGTGGGAAGAGGGCAGGAGATGGACAGCTGTGGATGGGAGTGGACAGTGGGAAGAGCGAGGGGAGGAGAGTGGAAGGGAGGATAGATGGGAGGTGCAGTGGGAAGAGCGAGGAGGATTGGAGGTAAACAGCAGGTGGGATGGGAAGTAAACAGAGTGAGGATGGGAGTGAAGGATGAAACGCTGTGTAAACAGGGTTATATGGACTGGCCCTCTCCCTCGCGTCGCCTTTTCTTATGCAATAAGACAATGGAGTCATGTAGTGGTGTGAATAATGAATGACCCCCCCATCGCTCCCCACTGAACACTAGTGTTTATGATGACATCAGTGTGGTGTAAACAGTGAAGCATCTCTCTCCTCTTATCCAGGTTGCTGGTGGTGAAGGGAGGGGGAGAGGAGTGTGTAACCGTGAGCATCTCTCTCTCTTATCCAGGTTGCTGGTGGTGAAGGGAGGGAGGAGGAGGAGGTGGTGTAAACAGTGAGCATCTCTCTCCTCTTATCCTGGTTGCTGGTGGTGAAGAGGGGGAAGAGGAGGTGGTGTAAACAGTGATCGCATCTCTCTCTCTTTATCCTGGTTGCTGGTGGTGAAGGGAGGGGAGAGGAGTGGTGTAAACAGTGAGCATCTCTCTCTCCTCTAATCCTGGTTGTTGCTGGTGAAGGGAGGGGAGAGGAGTGGTGTAACCAGTGAGCACTCTCTCCTCTCTTATCCAGGTTGTTGCTGCTGGTGAAGGGAGGGGAGAGAGGTGGTGTAAACAGTGAGCATCTCTCTCTCTCTTATCCAGCTTGCGGTGGTGAAGGGAGGGGGAAGAGGGAGGAGTTGGTCTGTAATTTATTGCGGATGCAGGCCAGCATCCCTTGTGTCCCCCTGCGCTGAGTAGGATTTACTTGTAGTGGAGGAAACATGGCTATCTGTCTTTGCCCCTTTTTTCAGTGGAGCTATTGTTGTGTGTGTGTGTTGTGTGTGTGCTCCCCTTCACAACACCGCATGGATTATTGTATATACAAAGCTGCATTACATAATATAAACATACTTCTAGTCTCAACACATCCTGGCGGTGCCCCGGGTGGGTAGGCAGCCGCAGGCTCTATGGCAGCCATGGGGGTGATTTTGTCTTTGACAGAGCTCTTATGATGCGGCGGCGTGGGGTGTCAAGGGTGGTGCGGGTTGGAGATAATCACCCTCACTTCGCTGTCAATAAGTGATTTTAATTAGCGCAGCTCATTAGGCTGCCACGGCAACGAGGCCCGCTGAGCGCTGTGTCTCTCAGTGTGTCAGTGTGAGGAGTTCAGAGGGTACTCCATCTTATTCGCTGCTTAGTTTCTCTCTCTCATATTTTCTCTCATATTTTCTCTCTCATATTTTCTCTCTCATATTTTCTCTCATATTTTCTTTCTCTCTCTGTTGCTCTGATTGAGAACCTGGGCTTTCTTCCTCAGGCGCTCAGTTTTTCCACTGTGTTTGCTCAATTCCTCCCCTGCTTGTCGATAACGAGGCTTCACAGAGAGGGAGCTTTATTTAGGGTCCTGTTTGTGGCCTGAGTGGGAGGGAGAGAGGTGTGTGAGGGAGAGCTTGTTCAAATGAATTATTTCCACAGGATTCTAGGAATTGTTTGCCAAGGTGATGATAGTCGACTTGTCTGTGAGCCAAAACAAACGGCCTGGGAGAACACACACGGATGGAGGTTACTAGTGTCTGTGAAACGTGCTTCATCAATCTGGTCAGCCTGGGTCTGCTGCTACAGTCCCACAAGACGATGAAGGTCTCGTTGAAGCCGTTTTGTGTTACACAACCACCCCACTGGGTTTTATGTGTCAGTCAGAATGCTGATCCAGTGGAATGGACAAGTGTCTGGTTGCAGGGATAATTAAAGGAAATATTGTGTGTCTGTCCATTCTCCAGGCCCCTATAATGAACTTAGTGATTTGTAGAAAAATAGCAACAATTTTCTATGCTCCTTGTGACAGGATGGAGGTTTGTGTGAGTTAGCCCTCCCTCCTGTGTATGTGTGTGTCAGGTTCCAGTAGCGTCTGTCTGTCTGTCAGGTCTCAGTAGTGTGTCCCTGCCTATTAGGAGTGGCCCCTGGCCCAGCTCCCAGCCAATCAACAGGGAGGTAAATGCATACATCAATAAACTGTTAGACCCCGATCTGCTGCACATGAACAATGAGGGGCCGGGAGGAGGGATCTGCTGCACATGAACAATGAGGGGCCTGGAGGAGGAGGGGATTCTGTGCACACTGAACAATGGATGGGGGAGAGGAGGAGAATCTGCTGCAATGCAAATGAGGGCCGGGAGGAGGGAGGGAATCTGCTGCACAGACACAATGAGGGGCCGGAGAGGGATCTGCTGCACATGAACAATGAGGGGCCAGGAGGAGGGATCTGCTGCACATGAACAATGAGGGCCGGAGGAGGAGGGATCTGCTGCACATGAACAATGAGGGCCGGAGGAGGAGGGATCTGCTGCACATGAACAATGAGGGGCCGGAGGAGGAGGTGGTCTGCTGACACATGAACAATGAGGGGCCGGGGAGGGGCCGAGGAAGGGATTGAAGAGGACATGACATCGAGGGGAGGAGGAGGGATCTGCTGCACATAAACAATGAGGGGCCGGGAGGAGGGATCTGCTGCACCATGAACAATGAGGGGCCGGGAGGAGGAGGATCTGCTGCACATCAACAATGAGGGGCCGGGAGGAGGGATCTGCTGCACATTACAATGAGGGCCGGGAGGAGGGATCTGCTGCACATGAACAATGAGGGGCCGGGAGGAGGATCTGCTGCACATGAACAATGGGGGCAGGAGGAGGAGGATCTGCTGCACCTGAACAATGAGGGGCCGGGAGGAGGAGATCTGCTGCACATGACAATGAGGGGCTGGAGGAGGGATCTGCTGCACATGAACAATGAGGGGCTGGGAGGGGATCTGCTGCGCACATGAACAATGAGGGGCGGGGAGGAGGGATCTGCTGCACATGAACAATGAGGGCCGGGGAGGAGGAGATCTGCTGCACATAACAATGAGGCCGGGAGAGGGATCTGCTGCAACATGAACAATGAGGGGGCCGGAGGGGGATCTGCTGCAACATGAACAATGAGGGCCGGGAGGAGGGATCTGCTGCCATGAACAATGAGGGCCGGAGGAGGAGGGATCTGCTGCACATCTAACAATGAGGGGCGAGGAGGGATCTCTGCCACATGAACAATGAGGGGCGGGAGGAGGGATCTGCTGCGATGAACAATGAGGGGCCGCGGAGGAGGGATCTGCTGCACATGAACAATGAGGGCTGCTTACTTGAGCAAGAAGATTGCAATGATGGCCGAGTAGCTGAGTCTTTGAGACGGATAGGGAAAGTCAGTGTGGTGGTCAAAACCCACTGTTGCTCTCCGTTCACAGTGTGACACTGTGACTACCTGTCACCAGTTTTTTCCTGCCAATTGAAACCTCATCAGGTCTCGTCCTCTCCACTCGGCTACGGCTCCAGCGGACAACACGCAAAATGGTTTTCAAACAGGCGATTGACAAGGCCATTCCTCTGAGAGGGCCTCTATACGAGCCAGCAGCAGACAGCTCTTGAGCCACGAGTACTTGTAATTGGGGAGCCGGAGTGGAACGCCTTTACCTGGCACGCCACCTTCAAGGGCTTGCTTGTCATGGCTTTACAGTGACATACCCTAGTTTATCCGCCTGCCTGCCTAAAAAGCGTTGCGTGTTGGTCGACGCCGTGCGTGCGCTAACTGGAGAGTGACCCATTAAGCGTTGGTCGCAGTCCAAGTCTTCCCACGACGTCAAACACTCGTTGGCACCATTTTGTATTCTCTGGTCTCTTCTCCAACATATGAATGTGATGGGGGGGTTCTATACGTTATGTATTGGGATAATATTGTATTAAAAGGTCCTGTTAATTGCCAGCCCTAGGCGGTATGACGGTAGCGTTATTTACTGACGAGGGTAGTGAAACCATAAGTTAGATCTTCCACAAGTGTCCATAAATGAACTCTGACTTATCTCTGTACTGAATCTCTGCTCTTGTCCCCTCTATGTTTACGGTAGGATTGGCTCCTGGACATCTGACTAGTATTGTACTGAAACTCTGCGACTGTGTCCGCCCTCTATGTTTACTGGGGTAGTGATTGCTCCCTGACACATTGACTAGTATTCTACTGAATCTCTGCTACTTCGTCCCTCCTGTGTTACCTGTCGGTGTTGATCTGGCTCCTGAATCTGCATAGTATTGTACTGGAATCTCTCGCTTAGTTGTTCCCCTCTGTGTTTACTGGGTAGTGATTGCTTCACTACATCTGACTAGTATTGTACTAATCTCTGGCACTTGTCCCCTCTATGTGTTACTGGGGTATGATTGCTCCTGAACATCGGGACTAGTCATTGTACTTGAAACTCTGCTACTGTCCCCTCTATTTTACTGGGTAGTGATGGCTGCCTGGCATCTGACTAGTTCTACTGAAACTCTGCACTTGTTCCCTCTATGTTTACGTAGTGATGGTCCTGACATCTGACTAGTATCTGTTACTGAAACTTCTGCTACTTGTCCCTCTTATGTTACGGTAGGATTGGCTCCTGACATCTGACTATATTGTACTGAAACTTTGCTACTTGTCCCCTCTATGTTTACGGGTTAGTGATTGGCTCTGGCATGCTGACTAGTATTGTACTGAAACCTCTGCACTTGTCCCCCTCTATGTTATGGGTAGTGATTGGCTCCTTGACCATCTGACAGGTATTGTACTGAAACTCTGCTACTTTCCCTCTATGTTCTACTGGGGTAGTGATTGGCTCCTGGCATCTGACTAGTATTGTACTGAAACTCTGCTACTTGTCCCCTCTGTGTTTACTGGGTAGTGATTGGTCCTGACATCTGACTAGTATTGTACTGACAACTCTGCTACTTGTCCCCTCTGCTGTTTACCTGGGTAGTGATTGGCTCCTGAATCTGACGAGATATGTACTGAAATCTCTGCGTACTTGTCCCCTCTGTGCTAAACTGTGTAGTGATTCTGGCTCCTGACATCTGACTATTGTACTAAACTCTTGCTACTTGTCCCCTCCTGTGTTTACTGGGTTAGTGATTGGCTCCTGACTCTGACAGTATTGTTACTGATATCTCTTGCTACTTGTCCCCTCGTGTTTTACGGGTAGTGTTGGATTCGCTCCTGACATCTGAGTATTGTACTGAATCTTGCTAGACTTGTTCCCTCTGTGTTTACTGGGTAGTGATTGGACTCCTGACATCCTGTAGTATTGTACTTGAATCTCTGCTGTACTGTTCCCTCTGTGTTTACGGGTAGTGATTGTCCTGACATCTGACAGTTCTGACTGAATCCTGCATACTGGTCCCCTCTGTGTTATACTTGGGTTGAGTTGGCTCCTGACATCTGACTAGGAATTGTACAATCTCTGCACTTTGTCCCCTCTGTGTTTACTGGGTAGTGTTGGCTCCTGACATCTGAACTACTGTATTGTACTGAAATCTCTGCTACATGTCCCTCTGTTTTACTGGTAGTTGATTGGCTCACTGACATCTGACTAGGATGTGTAATGGAATCTCTGTACTTGTCCCCTCTGTGTTTACTGGTTAGGGATTGGCTCCTGACATCTGGACTAGTGTTGTACTGAATCTCGTGCTACTGGTCCCCTCTGCTGTTTTACTGGTAGTGATTGGCGCCTGACATTTCGGACTAGTATTGTACTGAATCTCTGACTTGTCCCGCTGTTTACTGGGTAGTGATTGGCTCCTGATCTGACTAGTATTGTACTGAACGATGTGTTAAACCTTAAGTCTTCCACAGCTTGTCCATATGAAGTATCATCTGAACTGATAGTATTGTACTGAATCTCTGCTACTGTCCCTCTATTTTACTGGGTAGTATGGCTCCTGACATTGACCTAGTATCGTGAACTCTGGCTTACTTGTCCCTCTGTGATTACTGGTATGATTGGCTCCTGATCATCTGACTTAGATATGTACTGAAAACTCTGCTACTTGTCCCTCGTGATTTTACTGGGTAGTGATTGGCTCCTGACATCGACTAGATATTGTACTGAAAACTCTGCTACTTGTTCCCCTCTATTTTACTGGGGTAGTGATGGCTCCTGACATGCTGACTAGTATTCTGACTGAATTCTCTGCCTACTTGGTCCCCTCTGTGTTACTGCTGGTAGGGATTGGCTCCTGACTATCACTGGACTAGTATTGTACTGAATCTCTGCTACTTGTCCCCTCTATGTTTATGGGGGGTAGTGATTCGCTCTGGACATCTGACTAGTATGTCTGAAAACGCTGCTAGCTTGTCCCCTCTTGTTTACGGTAGCGATTGGCTCCTGACATCTGACTAGTATTTACTGAACTCTCTACTTGTCCCCCTATGTTGACTGGGGTAGGTGATTGGCTCCTGACATCGAACTCATATTTGTACTGAATCTTCTGCTACTTTCCCTCTATGTTTACTGGGTAGTGATCATCGCTCCTGACATCTGAGTAGTTTTGGCTCTTTAGGTCAGTCGGTATCTCAGTGTTTCTTTCTGATGCTTATTGAATGAAGTTCCCTGGATGCTTTTTGCGTCAGTCGTATCAGGCTTTTTCAAAGGGAGGAGGATGCCTGCACTCTGAGGAGAGAACAGAAGATTCAGTGACAGTTGCTGCTCAAGGATTTCTTACCCTGATATTTATAGAGCACTTTCCATACATTCTTTCATACATTTTTGTATACTTTTTCTACATCCTTGGTCAGGCCAGGAGTACCTCACAGCTGACCGAAACAGAACAGGTACTCCAGATCAACTTTTAAGGGAGGAGAATCGTGCCAGGAATGTTGTAACCCTGGTCGAACCCAAGGCAAACACGCGTGAGTGATGTCACGGCTGGTTCTGAGACCTGGCTGTTCAGCTCGGCTTGTGGCCATGCGAGCCGCTTCACCCAGATAGAACAGCGTGTTATATTTCAACCTCAGAAAACTTTCCAGTCCATGCAAGTTCCCTTTATACCGAAAGGAACGAACGATTGAAAATCGTGGCTGTTTTGTTGTCTATTGTGCATGTTATAGTGTGTGTGTTTGAAACACTGAGGATTAATTTGTGTTAGGTGAGTCCAGCCCTATACAGATCTAGCTGTGTGTCTCTTCTTGTTCCAGGGAGGAAGATAGGTCACCCCCCGCGCTCCCCTGCCTCCTCCCTTCTTATTCCCCCATTAATTTCTGCCCTCTGATCTGATCGACACCAGAGAAAATTACTTATTTGATGACCGCCTCTGTGGCGCTAATATTGATTTTACCAGGCTGCTATGGTCAAGCCCAGCCAATTACATAATGATCACCACCGTCAGACAGGGCCTGCTGGCCCGCCGTTACCTGTGCAACAGGAGAAGCGGGAAAGGAATGGAAGGGGAGGACTGTAGAATGGAGGGATTGGAGAGGGGAATGAGAAATGTGGGGCAGTCTGCCTGGGGTTAAGGGGTTGTGAGTTCCTACAAGGTCAGATAGGTCTCTCTCCCACCCAACCCCTCATTCCTCCCTTCCTTCCTTCCTCTCCCCGAGTCAAACAGTAAGAGTGACACCACAGCAGGGCAAAAGGCACTATCCACCCCCTTTTTCTTCATCCCCTCTTATACTATTAAAACAGGATAAGATGAGAGGAATGCGTGAAGAAACAAAAGGAGAAAAGCCCCCGTCTCTCTGTCCACGCTCACATAACAACTTGCTGCGTGGCCATCTGCCCCACAATCCATTAGTTTCTCTCCCCCAACACAGTCAAATAGATTAGCTTAGTGTCAAAGTCTCTCCCCTCGGTGCTCTCTGAAATAAGTTAGGAGAAAAGGTCGTTTTGGGCGAATATGTCTAGTGGATATTCAAGAGCAGCACAACTGATTCCAGAACTAAATGTGGGGTTCTGCAAAGTGTTCTTGTCTGAATCAGGCCGCGAGGTATTGTCCGTCGCCCCCCCCCCCCCCCCGTCTATACCAATATGTTGTGATAGATATTGCTGTGTCAGCCAGCCTCCCCTCTCCTTTCTCTCCCTGTCTTCTGTTGAAATGGCTGCGGTAGTAATGGTGAAGTTACCCTGTTTGTCTTCTCCCCCAAATGGTAATATCATGATGTTCAAACAACTGCTAATGAAATAAGGCCAGGCTGTCTAATGGATTGTGCGATAAGTGGGAGACCAGAGTTGGTATGTTTTAAGGAGACGCTCTCTCCCCCCCCATTCATTTCCAGTTAAGAGTAATGGGACAATCCGGGGTCTGAGATGGACTCTGGAGTGGACAGTGGTGTAGGGGAAAATCCGCTGGTATATATATGTGGCACAAATGATTGGTTTTGGAGTCGGTGAGGTCTTGAGTGTATCCTCTGTCTGTATATCATACGGCTTGATTGCTTTCCCGTTAATCACTGTCTAGCTGTGTATTCTTTCTCCGTAACAACTTTGTGATAGCCTTCTCTGAGTAATCCCAACGTCTCGTGTAGCCTCTTCTGGTTGTAATAAACTAACTGCTATATCAAGTCCTCAATGGTCTCTCTTTAGTATCAAAGCGTCGCGGTAGAGTCTCGCTTCTTTGAATCAAACAGTGTGACGTAGCCTTCTCTCAATCCAACGTTGCATCTGTGTCTCTTCTTGGTTAGTATCCAAGCTGATAGTTGCTGATGTAGTCCCATCTCGGTCTGTTAGTTAATCCAAGGCTTGCTGCTGATTAGTCCTCTCTCTCTGCTGTTTAGTAATACCAGCTGTTGCTGAATGTAGTCCTCTCTGTCTCTGTTAGTAATCCAAGCGGCGTGCTGAATTGTAGTCCTCTCTCTCTCTGTAGTATAATCCAAGCTGCTGCTGATGTAGTCCATCTCTCTCTCTGTTAGTAATCCAAGCTGGTCTGCTGATGTTAGTCCTCTTCCTCTCTCTGTTAGTTAAACTGTGGCGAGAGTTCCTTCTCCTTAGTATCAAGCGTCTGCTGATTGTAGTCCTCTCTCTTCTCTGTTAGAATCAAGCTGCTGCTGATGTAGTCCTCTCCTCTCTCTTGTTAGTACAGTCCAAGCTGTTGCTGATGTAGTCCTCTCTCTCTCGTTAAGTAATCCAAGCTGGTGCTGATGTAGTCCTCTCTCTTCCTGTTAGTAATCCCAAACTGGCTGCTCGAGTGTAGTCTCTCCTCTCTCTGTTAGTAAATCCAAGCTTGGGCTTGTATTGATCCTCTCTCTCTCTGTTAGTAATCCCAAGCTGGTTGCTGATGATCTCTTCTTAGATCAGCTGCTGTATGATCCCTCTCTCTGTTAGTGTAATCCAACGCTGCTTGCTATGTAGTCCTCTCTCTCTCTTGTAATCCAAGCTGGGGTTTATTGCCTATGTTAGTTCTCTGTTAGTATCATGCGCTGTGTCCTCTCTGTCTGTTAGTATCACAAGCTGGCTGCTGATTAGTCCCTCTCTTCTGTCTTTTTAATCCAAACTGATGCGCTGGGATGTAGTCCTTCTCGTTCTGTTAGAATCCACAGCTGGCTGCGATTAGTCACTCTCTCTCTCTGTTAGTAATCCCAAGCTGGTGCTGATGTAGTCCACTCTTCTCTGGTTAGTAATCCCAAGCTGGCTGACTGTGTATACCTCTCTCTCTCGTTAGCTAATCCAAGCTGGTCTGCTGATGGGTCCTCTCTGTTCTCGTTATATCCAACGGCTGCTGCATGTAGTCCGTCCTCTCTCTGTTTAGTAATCCAAGCTGGTGCTTGGATTGTAGTCCTACACTTCTCTGTTAGTTAATCAAGCTTGGTCTGCTGATGTAATCCTCTCTCTTCCTGTTAGTAATCAATAGCTGGTTGCTGATGTCGTCCTCTCTCTCTGTGTAATCCAAGCTGGTGCTGATGGTAGTCCTCTCTCTCTCTCTGTGAGTAATCCAAGCTGTTGCTATTGTTAGTCCTCTCCTTCTGTGAGAATCCAAGCTGGCTGCTAGTAGTACTCCTCTCTCTCTGTTTATGTATCCAAGCTGTCTGCTGATGTAGTCCTCTCTTTGCTGTTAGTTCATCCAAGCTGGCTGCTGATGTATCCCTCTCTCTCTGTTGTGAATCCAGTGGCTGACTGCTGATGTAGCCCTCTCTCTGTCTGTTCAGTAATCTAAGCTGTCTGCTGGATGATAGTCCTTCTCTCTTCTTTAGTAATACCAAGGCTGGCTTGGCGATGTAGTCCTCTCTCTCTCTGTAGTAATCCAAGCTGGGCTGCTGATGTAGTCTCTCTCTGTCTGTTAGTAATCCAAGCTGTTGCTGCTGATTTAGTCTTCTCTGTGTCTGTTAGTAATCCAAGCTGGCTGCTGATGTAGTCCGCACCATGTTCCTCTCTCTTCCAGGACTGAGATTGCTAAACGCTCAACGCAATTCTCGCACAGTCAGCCTTTCCTGTCACAAGAGGTGGAAGTGGCCCCACAGCATCCATCCTAATGCTGTCTAACATAAACCATTTCTGGTGTTCCATGTGTGTAGGCCTGTTGAATAAGAGCCTCTTTTCAGCGCCCTATATTATTGAAGCTAATCCTGTCACATGTTAAAGGTTTTGATAGTTTAACCCAAAGATGCAGTCTAACTTCCTGTCTTAATAATTGTCTTGAAAACAGGCTTCTATAACCATCGAGACTGCTGCTACAGTGGCCTAGCCTTAAACCTTAGTCTCTGATGTTTCTCCCGCACAGCACCCAGAGCAGGTCGCTACAGGCTGGTTGGAGCGTGCCAAGCAGGTTCACGATGATGCACGCTCCAATGCCATCATCGGGGTTACATGGACTTCCCAATCTTGCCTGCTCACCGTTGTGTACCCTCATTACTTACTTCATTCAGCCAGAGCGGGGGTAAACCTGCATGTACGGAGGGGACGCTAGCTTCCGACTCAGCAATATACTGTGCCTCAACTCTCATTTCACAAAGATGGTAGCCCATCTGTTAAGATCTCTCTCTCGTTCAGTACATCATGTTGTTGAATAATATATTTATATAAGATAGCCCCAGGTGGGAGTTGTAAGCTAGTAGAAGATTGTTACACTAGTAGTATGTAGAACCAGGTTTTCCCAGACATGTTGCCGGCCGTCCCCCCAGCACTACACAGCTGACTCAAAAGAACCAACTCATCTTGACATCGTGATGGCAAAACCAAAACGTGCAACCCGGTGGGAGGAAGAGGATCGAGTTGGGGAAACTGATGTAGAGGATGGTTACTGTAACTGTCCTGGTAGAGGATGATTACTGTAATACCCTGTAGAGGTGGTTACCCTGTAAATACCCTGGTTATCGAGGATGGTTACTGTTACCTGGTAGGGATGGTTACTGTAATGTTCCTAGTACAGAGGAGGGTTCTGTAATGTCCTGTTAGAGGATGGTTACTGATAATTCTGTAGAGGATGGGTTACATGTACTACCCTGTAGCAGGAGGTTACTGTAATAACCTGGTAGAGGATGGTTACTGATAGTGTCCTGGTAGGGGTGGTACTGTAATACCCGGTTAGGGGCATGTTACGTGTTAGTGTCTTGGTAGAGGATGGTTACTGAATACCCTGGTAGAGGATGGTTACCTGTAATTACCCTTGGTAGAGGATGGTTACTGTAAACCCTGGTAGGGGAATGGTTACTGTAGTGTCCTGTAGGGGTGGTTACTGTAATAACCTGGAGGGATAGTTACTGTAGTGATCCTGGTAGAGGTGTATGGTTACTTGTAGTTCCTGTAGAGATGGCTTACTGTATGTCCGGGTAGGGGATGGTTATGTAGTGTCCTGGTAGGGCATTGGTTACTGTAGTGGCCTGGTAGGGGCATGGTTACGTAGTTGTCCTTGGTAGGGATGGTTACTGTAGTTTGTCCCTGGTAGGGATGGTTAACTGTACGTCCTGGTAATAGGATGGTTACTGTAGTGTTCTGGTAGGGATGGCTTACCTGAGTGTCCTGGATAGGGGATGGTTACTGTAGTGTCCTGGTAGGGGTATGGTTACCTGTAGTTCCTGTGGGAGATGGTTACTGTAGTGTCTGGTAGGGGATGAGTTACTGTAGTTCCTGAGTAGGGATGTTCTTAGTGTCTGGTAGGGGATGGTGACTGTACTGCTTAGTAGAGATGTTTACTGTAGTGTTCTGTAGGGGATGGTTACTGTAGTGTCCTGTAGGGATGGTTACTGTAGTGTCCTGGTGGGATTGTTTACTGTAGTGTCCTTCGTAGGGGATGGTTACTGTAGTGTCCTCGTAGAGACTGGTTTTACTGTAGTGTCCTGGTGGGGATGCGTTACTGTAGTGTCCTGGTAGGGGATGTTACGGTAGTGTCCTGGGTGAGGTATCTTTTGGAGGGGCTGCACTAGGTTGCCAGCACTATCGTACCACCATACCCTCCCCGTCAAGCGTGGCCTCTTGTCACCACTGGTTTTTCTTATAGTTGATGTACCTTATGTGATGACTGTCTATATGATTTACAGTTACATGGGTGGGTTTTGATTCATTTATCTTCAATTATCACATACGTCTGACGGTTGTTACATACTATCCACTGTCTAAGCAGGTGTGTCGGTCAGTTCAGCAATGAGTCTTCAAGGGGCCCCCCTGCAATGGCTGATGAGAGTGACTTGGGTGTTGGTTTGTAAACTGAGAGAGTGGCTGGTTGGTTGGCTTAGGTGAACTGACGAGAATGGCTGGACTGTTGGTTGTGAACTGAGAGAGCTGGCTGGTGTTGGTTGTGGAACTGGAGAGAGATGGCTGGGTGTTGGTTGTAGAACTGAGAGATGGCTGGTGTGGTGTGAACTGAAGAGAGGGGCTGTGGTGGTGTGAACTGACGGAGAGTGGCTGGTGTGGTGCTGAACTGAGAGAGTGGCTGAGTGGTCGTTGTGGAACTGAGCGAGTGCTGGTGTTGGTTGTGATCTAGAGAGGGCTGGTAGTTCGGTTGTAGAACTGAGAGAGTGGCTTGTTCGGTTGCTGTACTGAGAGAAGTGAGGCTGCGTGTTGGTTGTGAACTGAGAGCAGTGGGCTGGTGTTGGTTGTGAATGAGAGAGTGGCTGTGTTGGTTTGTGAACTGAGAGAGTGGTTGGTGTTGTCATGTGAACTGAGATGTTTCACAGAGAGGGTAACGTAAACCTGGCTGAGATTGACTGGTAACACTTGATCAGATCAGGAGCTTTGCTCGATTCCACTTTGCCAGTAAGGATGTTTTTAATTGGATAAGGAGCTCAGCCAGTGCAGTCTTCCATCGCTTACCTCTCAGCCTTCTTATTCCTCTACAGGCTCCCAGTAGTGTCCTGAAGCTGAGATTACACATTAACTGTTATAGCCTCTCCCCACCCCCCACACACACCCATTACTTATAGCTGTATGGAAACTCAGGCTAGAGAACTTTAACCATGTTTTGTGTATCGTAAAAAAGGCTATCACCCTATAAGCCTAACCTGAAAGTCAAAGCTCTCCTCATGTCCACTTATTTGATTCTATTCAGTCGTGGCACACCTGATCCAGTTAACCAAGGGCCTGCTGATGAGTTGTGGTGTTTCTAGGAGCAGCTCCGGATCCATCTGGGAATCGAACACATTGAAAGGGAAAACACCTCGTCTTCCTAATTCCGTAGAAAGCTTTTGTTCCTTCCGCCCTCATTATTAAAGCTAACATGCTAGCTGTTTTTACTAGTTCGAGCGAGATGACCCCTAGCTGTCCGTAGCTATCCTTTCAAGCCCTTAGGCGGTTAGCTAGTGACCCCCTAGCTGTCAGTAGCGATCCTGAGCCCTTAGCGGGTTAGCTATCTGAACCCCCTAAAGCTGTCGTAGCTATCTGAAGGCCCCTTACGGTTTAGCTAGCTGACCCCCTAGCTGTCCGTAGCGGATCCTGAAGCCTTAGTGTTACCTATCTGACCCCCTAAGCTGATCAGTAAGGCTATCCTGAAGCCTTCAGCAGTTAGCTAGCGACCCCCTAGTGCCAGTCAATCCTGAAGGCCCTTAGAGGTTAGCTAGCTGACCCGCCCTAGCTGTCAGTAGCTATCCTGAAGCCCCTTAGCCGGTTAAAGCTAGCTGAGCCCCTAGTGCCAAGTAGCTATCCTGAAGCCCTTGACGCTTAGCTAGCAGTTCAGCCAGCCCCAAGAGTGGGGGTCAGCCTGGCCGGAGGCAGATATTGGAATTCAATTAAGGCAATGAGCCAAGACTGTGTCCCGCCGTTTCCAGGTAAATTACTTCCTTCCGTCTCCTCCCAGCACAGGCCAGTTTTAATTTGACTGTCAGCGGACGGACAGCGAGACAGCTTTGCCATTAAGCAGTGGCAGGCTGTTGAGTCGGCAACTTGGCGCACATTACACACAAAACACTATGAAAACCAGGCTTTTGATTTGTCTGGGAGGAGAGATGCAGGAAATCAATTCTCCATGCCTGCCACGTGTGTGGGGGAGAGAGCAAGGATAGAGGATGGAAGAAGGAGACGTCACATTAAATAGCTGACGGAATCAGGAAGCCAGCAGGGTTTGCTAGTTGATGTGTGTCGTCTGACTAACTACTGTCCAGTGTCAAACGGAGGCACATACACACAATCACACACAAAACTTCTATTCAGAGGGCAGAAACTAAATTTGACCAGGAAGGTACACTTAACCCTGTTTTCCTTTAAAACCTAAGGGACTCACACATAGGTCATCTTTACACTCGAGGGACCAACTTAGGTCATCTTACACTGAGGGACTCAACTAGGTCATCTTTACACTGAGGGGACTCAACTAGGTCATCCTTGACACTGAGGGACTCAACCTAGGTCATCTTTACACTGAGGGACTCAACTAGGTCATCTTTTACACTGAGGCACGCGAACTAGGTCATCCTTATCACGCAGGGACTCAACTAGGTCATGCTTTACCACTGAGGGACTCAACATAGTCAGGCTTTACCACTGAGGGACTTCAACCTCAGGTCATTCTTTACGACTGGAGGGCTCAACTAGGTCATCTTTACACCTGAGGGACTCAAACTAGGTCATTCTTTACACTGAGGGAGCTCAACTAGGTCATCTTCTACACTGCAGGACTCACTAGGTGCATCTTTACACTGAGGCGACTTCAACGGTAGGTCATCTTTACAGCTGAGGGACTCAACTAGGTCAATCTGTTGGACACTGAGGGACCTCAACTGTTTCATCTTTACACTAGGGACTCAACTAGGTCATCTTCTACACTGAGGACTCAACTAGTCATCTTACATGAGGACTCAACTAGCGTCAATCTTTACACTGAGGTGAGCTCAACTAGTCATCTTTACCATGGGGAGGACAGACATGCAGAGTAATGCTGTCTGAGAAAGAAGATCCATAGACTTAACTCAGCGTGATGAGAGAGACGTGGGTGTATATATAGTTATATACACACACAAGTATCTGTGACCACCCCTTCAAATCAGTGGAATCGGCTATTTCACCACACCTGTTACACACCTGTTAAGGTGTTAAAATCGCATGCAGCCATGCAATTCTCATAGACAAAACATTGTCAGTAGAATGGCCTTACTAAAGAGCTCAGTGACTTTCAAGCGTGTC
>NW_019946866.1:39899-52093 GCF_002910315.2 Salvelinus sp. IW2-2015 | reverse complement strand
CAACCCTTCTCAGCAGTGATGGAGAAGGATGCTGGCCATAACAGTGGTGGTCCCTTTAACAGGGAGTGAGGAGAAGGACTGCTGGTCATAAGTGGTGGGTCACCTTTAACACAGCTGGATGGGAGAAGGAACTGCTGATACATACAGTGGTGGTCATCCTTTAAACAGCATGATGAGAAGGGCTGCGGATCATACGTGGTGGTCACCCTTTAACAGCAGTGATGGAGAAGGACAAATAGCGATTTGGATCCCACAAGAGAGGTTACATTACCTTGATGCTTCTTGGATGGAGAAGCTTCCATTTGAAGAACAGATTCTAGAAGCATTGATAGGCCTGGTGACTGCTGCACCCATCATCCACTCTTGCTATCCAAAAGACGCCATTTGGACGAGAGAGAGCATAGATGGGGAGGTTCGAAATTAAATCAATTATGAAGATAGATGAGATGTGACTGTGGGAGGTGCTTTAAAAAATAAAATGATGGTGAAACTAAGGCAGGAGGTGTTTAAGAGTATCTCACTGGAGGTTAATATTCGTTAACGTAGCTTTAATTTTCAGTTGCACAGACTGAGGGTCGTCTCCTGACTTGAATACTGTAGTTGGTAGCCTACTGCTCTTCAACTCCTCACAACAGACTGGGGTGTCTCTGACTGATTTTGCTGTAAGTGTAGCCTATGGATTCTTAACCTCTACACAAGCTGATGGCGTCGTTCCTGACTGAATGCTGTAGTGTAGCTACTGCACTTCAACTCCTACACAGACTGAGGGTCGTCTCCTGATGAATACTGTAGTGTAGCCTACTGGCATCTTCACTCCTAACACCCAGATGAGGGTCGTCTCCTGACTTGATGCGTAGTGGCTACTGATCTTCAACTCTAACCAGATCTGAGGTCGTCTCTGACTGACTGCTGTAGTGTAGCCATGCATCTTCAATCCTACACACAGATGAGGGTTGTCTCTGACTGATACTGTAGTGTAGCGTTATGCATCTTCAACTCCTACATCACAGACAGACTGAGGGGTCGTTCCTGACTGATACTGTAGTGTAGCTACTGCATCTTCACTCCTACACACGACTGAGGGTGTCTCCTGATGATACTGTAGTGTAGCCACTGCATCTTCAACTTCACACACAGACTGAGGGTCGTCTCTGACTGATACTGTAGTGTAGCCTACTGCTCTTTCAACTCCTAACACAGACTTGAGGGTCGTACTCCTGATGATACTGGTAGTGTAGCTATGCATCCTTCAACTTCTAACACAGACTGGAGGGTCGTTCTCCTGACTGTACTGTAGTGTAGCCTACTTGCATATTCATCCTACAAACCAGAGCTGAGGGTCGTCTCTGACTGATCTGTAGTGATTAGCTACTGCATCTTCAACTCTCACAGACAGAGGGTGTCTCTGACTGATCATGTAGTGTAGCTACTGCATCTTAACTCCTAACAGATGAGGGTCTTGCTGACTGATACTGTAGGTAGCCTACTGCATCTTCAATCCTACACACAGACTGAGGGTCGTCTCCTGACTATACTGTCGTGTAGCCTCTGCATCTTCAATTCCTAACAGACAGAGGGTCGTCTCCTGATGAAATACGTAGTGTAAGCCTATGCATCTTCATCCTAAACGACATGAGGTGTCTCCACTGATACTGTAAGTGTACCTATGCATTCTTCAACTTTAACAGACGACGGACAGCAATGGGATTGTTTGTGTGGTAATGAGATGGTTTTACATTGTGTGATTCCATATGCTGATGTGGAGTTTCAAGCAGGAGGGTATTATTCAAATACAAGGCAGGGACATAATGTCAGTGACCTTTTCTCTGTTATAACGCACCCTGATTTTTCATTAGATGAGTGGCAGGGTATGTGTTAACCTAACACATAAAACACACAGTATGAGGGATGTTATAGGAGTCTCTTTGTCTAAACCTGGTCAGGAATATCTCCTGTACGGAGGCATAATTACTGTGACAGACTGGACGCAGACCAAAGAGATTGGGCTGGGCTAGTGAGTGAGAGAAAGAGACTTGAGGGAACAACAAGTACAAAGAAGAAGGAACATAATGGGCAAACTATCAGGCCGAAAAGCTGGAAAATATGACGTATGCTAGCCATAAGGGGGGGGGGGGGGGTGGTAAAAGGAAGTTCTGTGAACTTACTTCATAAATCTAATTGCCTTGAAGAATTCAGCCTTTTATAGACAGAGGTAAGAGTAGAAAACGTGGTGGTTTGACCTTAACCGACCACTTCAGGTTCCCAGCTTGCAGGAGAGGGACCTTTCAACCTCAGGTCACGGACACATTTGCACCTTTGTTGCGTTGTCCTGTTTTGCACACAGGCGGCTACTAGTTCGACAATCTGATGATGAAACGGAAACAGTCACTAGTGGTTTGGTTGGGGCAAAGCAGTGCTGTCAAATGGGGAACGTGCGCTTTTAAATGTATGACAAACTGGGGTTCAATATTTTTGATAGAAATAATTCAAAAAGACTATTGTGCTTATTGAGCTGCCTGGCTAATGTACAATAGAATGTCCAAAGTTAAACCCAGTCTAATTTGGCACTCTAGGCAGGTAGCGCAAACATCAAGTATTTGAAAGAATTTCAAAAGTCAATTTCACCCAGACTGCAGAGAAAGGTGATTCATTCCGATAATGAATGTGATTCCTGTAATGTCCTGCAAAAAACACATATGAGTTGACCTGATTGATGCTCTGGCAACTCATAGCGATTGGGAGTGAGTTGAAAAGCTAATAGCCTCTTTCATACCAAGAGAAGCCAGCAGACCTCACTGGGCTCAATAATAAGGACATCGAGAAACATAAAAAATGTCCAAAACTACTATCAGGGTTGAGGGAGGACGGCTCATAATAATGGCAGGAACGGGAGCCATGGAATGGATCAAAACGTCCAAAATATGTGTTTTGAAGTATTAAGATCCAATTCCCAATTCTGCTCCCAGTCATACCATGAGCGTCCTCCCAATAAGGTGCACTAATCCTGTGGTGTTCATAGGCATCAAAACGGAGTTGAAACATAAGTACTATCAGAATTGTTCAATAGAAAATATTTTTTTCAATTTTCCGTTACAAAACATTTTGCTTTGGTGTGGCCCTAGTGAAGCAGGACCTGGTACTAAATAGCCACTGCTAAACATCTTGGTCCTCCATTCAAAATCTAACGAAGTGAATTACTGCTTGAATAGCGAGAGCTTCGCCTTAGCATAGCCATGGATTTGGAACACAGAGATTTTAAATATGTGATTTGGACAAGTGGGGCCCTAAACACCAGCGGCCAGGCGCAGCGTTCCATTTCAACTGCTCCTCCTGGGGCTTCAGGAGTAGCTGCGAGTTTTGTGGATTACTGTGGTTACCTCTGGGAGTTGTCGAATAGCTGTGAGCAGTGTGCAAAGTGAGGCCTTCAGAGGATGGCTCAGTTAAGTTATTTGAAAAGAGAGGGCTCTGAGACTGAGGGCGAAAAGCAAAGTTATCATGATGATATACTATATACAGGAAAGGACCGAGAGAGGGAGGGAGAGCTGGACAGAGAGGGAGAGAGAAGCTGGAAGGAAGAGGGAGGGAGAGCTGGACGGGGAAGGGAGAGCTGGACAAGAGAGGGAGAGAAAGTGAACAGGAGAGGGAGGGAGAGCCTGGAGGGGGGGGGGACTGGACGGGGGGGGAGAGCCGGACAGGGGGGGGGGGGGGGGAGCTGGACGGGGGGGGGGGGGAGAGCTGGACGGGGGGGGGGGCTGGACGGGGGGGCTGGACGGAGGGGCCTGGACGGAAGTGTGTTAACACAATGAAAGTTCTAGTGAACTGTGTAGCGTGTACACAAAGGGTCATCGACCTCTGGCGACGCTGTTGTTTCTAGAGACAGACCGTGTCTGTCATGGACAGTATCATCGGGTTAAAAATATTGTAGTTGAGCTAAAGCTTTAGCAGTTAGAAAACATCCAGTTGTTGCAGGACAATGCGCTAGGCTATCAACCTTCAGATGATGATATTTCCATAAGAGGAGGCTGGTGGGGGAGCTTTGAAGGACGGCTCATTGTTGTTTTGCTGGAATGGATCAATGGAACGGGTCAACATGTTATGTGTTTGGTACATTCAGCATTACAATGAGCCCTCCTATAGCTTTTCAACCAGCCTCACTGCTATCCATCTGCAGAGGGTTTTCTAACTCAGTCTGGGTATGATGGCCAAGCGTAGTTGAAGGACATATGTGGAAAGTTAAAAGGGAGAAAGCAAGCAGCATTTGGTTTACTGTACAAACTATAATGTTAGTGGGAGGAAGAGAAGTTTGTCGACTACCAATGCTGTCCATCTCACTATTCTGAGCACCTAGTTAACAAAACGAATAAAACATTAGGTTGTGTTTTGTGATGCCAGTGGAAAAAAAACACATAGGTTGTAGTCAAAAGCAATCGAACATTCATTTAGTTAAGGAACTAACACATGAAAGCTTTGAGGGACAACCACCACTGTATGGATCCAGCAGTCCTTCTCCATCACTGCTGTTAAAGGGGTACCACCACTGTATGGATCCAGCAGCCGTAACGTTATACGGTTATTCATTCCTATAACATTTCATCAATGAAATGAAAACTAATGGTTTTCATGGTTTTACCAGTAATGTGGTTATCGACAGATGGCTTGTCCTGTCACTCACTGTCCAGGCAGTCAGTCGGTGCCCTCAGCCTCTCTGCTCTGTTCACCCAGCTTCTAACAGCCTGCTGAGCACGACACCCCCGAGGCCACAGCCTGAGGGCTGGTGGATTCTAAGCCATCTTCACTGCACACAGTCATGGTCGTGCATATGAATTGTGTAGCCTATTTCTGTCGTTTTGCTGCCCCAGTAGGAACCATGAAGCGTAGGCTACTTCCCTTGAAAAGAAGCTGTGCAGTGAACATTATTTTTCTAGGCTGAAATATTAGCCGGGCTGGCTGACAACGTCACGAAAATGATGCACGTGCATCGATGGGTCTGAAGGCCGTGTGACGTTACGATTCTGAACTGTCACATGGCAACGACATGAAGCTGCAATGTGGGGATTCATCGGGTGACTCGTTTCCTCTTGTTCTTGATACCATGTCTTGTTTTGACTGTCACGTCTATGCTAATATGACAAAATTCGCTAGCTAGCTAACAACAATTGTGCAAATGTATTTATGTTTTCGATAAACATTYGAGACTAAATATAGTTTACACGTTGTCAACAATCTATGCCAAAGCGTCTGTTCAGTGGCCATTCAGGGTTGGTCCTGGTCGCTCCCTTGGATGGATACCCCCGAATTTTGTTTTGGCCTTTGGTTACGCCCCTAGGAATGGATAACTTGACTGTTGGTCTTCTGGAATAGTCTCTCCCTCGGGATGGAAGTGTATGTTGTCCTCGGTCGCTCCCTGGATGGAGTGATGTTGGTCTCGGTTCTGTCGCGTCCCTGGATGAAGTGATGTTGGTCCTGGTCGCTCCCTGGATGGAAATGATGTTGGTCCTGGTCGCTCCCTGGATGGATGTTGATGTTGGTCCTGGTCGCTCCCTGGATGGAAGTGATGTTGGAGCGCAGTAGGAGCATGCTTTCCTTTCTGGTCTAATAAAAAAATATATATTTCCGATTCCCAGGGCAGTGATTGGGGACATTGCCATGTAGTAGGAGCTGTCTTGTCGGAAGACTATTAAACGGCTGACCTCTGTGGTCACAAAGATCCCATGCACTTATTGTAAGAGTAGAGGTGTTAACTCTGGTGTCCTGGCTAAATTCACCAACTGGCCTCATACAATCATGTCCACCTAATCATCCCCAGACTCCAATTTGCTCATTCACCCTCCTCTTCCCTGTAACTATTCCCCAGGTCGTTGCTGTAAATGAGAACGTGTTCTTTGTCAACTTACCTGGTAAAATAACGGGGGGGAAGAGTATTCAGATACCGGTATATTATATATGTGACAATGTGTTTTATCTGATCAACCCGCCATAGCTTACAGCTATAGTTCTTCAATCTCCACTGTCCAAACTCCACCGTGACAAACGATAGCCCTAACAACAGGTGAAGGCTACTACTCATCTCCCCTATCTGTCTGTGTGCAGCAGTTTTAGCTCGGGGTGTGTCTGTCTTGGATAGACTGGGACAAGCCTTTTTTTCTGTTTAAACAGCTGTTTAACACCTGTTTCAAGGTACATCTGGCTCGCTGCTGAGCTGACTAGGCCTGCTTAACACACACACACACACACACACACACACACACACACACACACACACACACACACACACACACACACACCACTGGTTGGGATTACTGATCAGAATGACTGGAGATGGAGGAGGGTATGGAATTATAAGGCATGTTGAAAGGCTAGGAGTAAAATATGAGTCTCTCCAGCTGCTCAGGTTAGGCTTGGGAAGTATACCGGGGTATTTTGGGCGGCAGGTAGCCTAGTGGTTAGAGCGTTGGACAAGTAACCGGCAGGTTGCTAGATCGAATCCCCGAGCTGACAAGGTAAAAAATCTGTTTTGCCCCTGTCTGTGTCTGTCTGTTTGGCAGTCAACCCACTGTTCCTAGGCCATCATTGAAGATAAGAATTTGTTCTTAACTGACTTGGCTAGTTAAATCAAGGTTAATTAATAAAACATTTGGAAATAGCTCAGGATGCTTTTTCAATACTGTCAATTTTGTTGAAACTTTCTTTTGAAGTTTTTATTTAATACATTTGAATATTTAATACTTTTTTAGAATCTATGTTCCTGCAGTCAATTTGTTAGTAGATAACGATGGCCTTCTTCATTTTACCGGTCACATAATTTTTCATTATGAGGTTTGTGTGTCTGTGTTTGTTTTGTGTCTGTGTTTGTTTTGTGTCAATGTTAGCATAGGCAGGTGAAAGGAGAACCATCACTGAGGAAAGAGTAGAAAGAGATAACTAGTGACTGTTTTCTGTTGTTTCATCATCATTGATTGTCGACTATGTATGCGCTGTTGTCAACAGGACACGAACAAAGGTAGGAAATGTTCGGTGCATGAGGGTTTAAGGTCCCTCAGCTGTCAGAGCTCGGAACTGAATGTGGGCGCTGGGTTTAAGGTCAAATCCACACGTTTTTTTATCTTACCTCTGTCTATAACAGGCTGAATCATTCTTCAAGGCAAGTTATATTTAATGAAGTATTCAAGAACTTCTTTTACATATGGCTAGGTATACGTCATATTTTCAGCTTTTTCGGGCCTGGATAGTTGCCCAGTTATGTTCTTCTTCTTTGTACTTTTGTTTGTGGGTTCCTCAGTCTCTTTCTTTCACTCTCGCAAGCCCAATTTCTCTTTTTGGTCTGCGTCCAGGTCTGTCAGCAGTAATGTTGCCTCCAGTATCGCAGGGAGGATATTTCTGACCAGGTGTAGGACAAAGAGACTCCGGTATAACGTCCCTCATACTGTGTGTCTTTAATGTGTAGGTCATACATGCCACTCGGGTCTATGAATAATAGGGTGGTGTTATATACAGCAGAAAAGGTCACTGACATTGTGTCCTGGCTTGGTATTAGTGAATAGATAACTCCTGCCTTGAAACTCAACATCAGCAATGAGGAATCACACAATTGTAAACCAGTCTCAGTACTTACACAACATCGATTGCTCTCGTGGCTTCTGTGTAGTAGAGTGAAGATGCAGTAGAGGTTACACTTACAGTATCAGTCAGGAGACGACCCTCAGTCTGTGCAACTGAAAATTAAAGCTACGTGTAACGAATTAACCTCTCGTGAGGATACTCTTAAACCACCTCGCCTGCCTTTAGTTTACCATATTTTTATTTTTAAAGCACCTCCAAGTCACATTTCATCTATGCTTCATAATTGATTTTAACTTTCTACCTTCCCCAGTTTCTATGGGCTCTCTCTCGTCCAAGATGGCTGTCTGTTTGGGATAGCTAGAGTTGGAGGGAATGGGGCAGGCCTAGTCACCAGGCCCTAGTCAATGGCTGTCATCTGTTTCCTTCTAATGGAAGCTCTCCATCCAAGAGCATCCAAGTAATGTAACGCTGCTCCTTGGTGGGATCCAGAAGCGCTATTTTGTCCTTCTCCATCTCTGTTAAGGTACACTGTGACCACTTTCCTATGTTTAAGGAACCTGGATGGACCACACTTATCACTGTTAAGGGTACATGAGGATCCAGCAGTCCTTCTCCATCACTGCTTGTTAAAGGGCGGTACCAACACTCGTATTGATCCGCAGTCCTTCTCCATCATTGCTGTTAAAGGGGACAACCACTGTATGGTCGCAGTCCCTTCTCCATCACTGCTGTTAAGGGTGTACCCCACTGTAATGGAATCCAGCAGTCCTTCTCCATCACTGCTGTGTAAAGGGGTGACCACCACTGTATGGATCCAGCCAGTCCTTCTCCATCACTGCCTGTTCAAAGGGGACCACCACTGTATCGGATTCCAGCAGTCCTTCTCCATCATGCTGTTTAAAGGGTGACCACCACTGTAATGGATCAGCAAGCCGCTACGTTACACGGTTAATTCATTCCTATAACATTTCATCAATGTTAATCAAACTAATGGTTTCATGCGTTTTACCAGTAATGTGGTATCGAAGAATGGCTTGTCTGTCACTCATGTCCAGGCAGTCAGTCGGTGCCCTCAGCCTCTTCTGCTCTGTTCACCCAGCTTCTAAAGCCTGCTGAGCCGCACCGCCCGAGGCCAACAGCCTGAGGGCTGGTGGATTCTAAGCCATCTTCACTGCAACACAGGTTCATGTGTGCATATCGAATTGTGTAGCCTATTTTGTCGTTTTGTGCCCAGTAGGAACCATTGAAGCGATAGGCTACTTCCCTTGAAAAGAAGCTGGTGCAGTGAACAGTTATTTTTCTAGCTGAAATTAGCGGCTGGCTGACAACGTCACGAAAATGATGCAGCGTCATCGATGGGTCTGAAGGCCGTTTGTGACGTTACGATTACCTGAATCTGTCACATGCAACGGACATGAAGCTGCAATGTGGGGACCATCGGTGACTCGTTTCCTCTTGTTCTTGATACCATGTTGTTTTGACTGTCACGTCTATGCTAAATGACAAAATTACGCTAGCTAGCTAACAACAATTGTGCAAATGTATTTATGTTTTCGATAAACATTGGAGACTAAATATAGTTTACATGCGTTGTCAACAATCTAGTGCAAAGCGTCTGTTCTATGGTCAGGGTTCGCGATCATTAGTGGTGGTCTCTGGTCCTTGTCCCTGGATGGAATGATGTGGTCCTGGTCGCTTGAGGGGCCAGTAGGAGCATGCTTTCCTCTGGTCTAATAAAAAAATATATTTCCGATTCCCCAGGGCAGTGATTGGGGACATTGCCATGTGTAGGGAGCTGTCTGTCGGATGGGACATTAAACGGCTGACTCTCTGTGGTCACTAAAGATCCATGGACTTATTGTAAGAGTAGAGGTGTTAACTTGGTGTCCTGGCTAAATTCACAATCTGGCCCTCATACAATCATGTCCACCTAATCATCCCCAGACTCAATTTGTCATTCACCCTCCTCTTCCCTGTAACTATTCCCAGGTCGTTGCTGTAAATGAGACGTGTTTTGGTCAACTTACCTGGTAAAATACGGAGGGGGTGAGAGTTATTCAGATACCGGTATATTATATAGTGACAATGTGTTTTATCTGATCAACCCGCCATAGCTTACAGCTATAGTTCTTCAATCTCCACTGTCCAAACTCCACCGTGACAAACGATAGCCCTAACAACAGGTGAAGGCTACTACTCATCTCCCTATCTGTCTGGTGCAGCAGTTTGTAGCTCGGGGTGTGTTGTCTGTCTGGGATTAGGACTGGGACAAGCCTTTTTTTCTTAAACAGCTGTTTAACACCTGTTTCAAGGTACATCTGGCTCGCCTGCTGAGCTCCGCTGGCTGCTTAACACACACACACACACACACACACACACCACACACACACACACACACTGTGGGATTACTGATGCAGAATGATCTGGGAGATGGAGGGAGGGATGGAGGCAGTGAAGGCAGGAGAAAAATATATCTCTCTGCTGCTCGTGTTAGGCTTGGGAAGTATACCGGGTATTTTGGCGGCAGGTAGCCTAGTGGTTAGGCGTTGGACAAGTAACCGGCAGGTTGCTAGATCGAATCCCCGAGCTGACAAGGTAAAAATCTGTTTTGCCCCTGTCTGTGTCTGTCTGTTTGGCAGTACCCACTGTTCCTAGGCCATCATTGAAGATAAGAATTTGTTCTTAACTGACTTGGCTAGTTAAATCAAGGTTAATAATAAAACATTTGAAATAGCTCAGGATGCTTTTTCAATACTGTCAATTTTGTTACACTTTCTTTTGAAGTTTTTATTTAATACAATTTGAATATTTAATACTTTTTTAGAATCTATGTTCCTGCAGTCAATTTGTTAGAGATAGATGCCTTCTTATTTTACCGGTCACATAATTTTTCATTATGAGGTTTGTGTGTCTGTGTTTGTTTTGTGTCTGTGTTTTTTTGTGTCAATGTTAGCATAGGCAGGTGAAAGGAGAACCATCACTGAGGAAAGGCTGTCTCTACCTCTGTACCAGAACCTTGTTTTCTCTTTATGGTTGGCCTTGGCCACGTTGATGCTAACACATAGTGGCCGTGTTTGCTGCTTGCAGAGATGCTAGCAGCACCGGGACATTGGGGAGTTGTCATTCAGAGCAGGAAAGGGAAATATGTGCGCTCTGAGTGTAGTGTGGCTTTTATTTTATTGGTTCTCTCTCTGTCTGTCTCTGCTGTTCTCGTCTCTCTTGTCTCTGTTTCTGTCTGTCTTGTCTGTTGTGTCTCTGTTCTGTCTCTCTCTCTTCTGTCTGTCTGTTCTCTGTTCTGTCTGTCTGTCTCTGTTTTGTTGTCTGTTGTCCTGTTTTGTCTGTCTGTCCTATGTTTCTGTCTGTTGTCTGTCTGTCTGTCTCTCTGTGTTGTCTCTCTCTGTGTCTTGTCTCTCTGTGTTGTTCTCTGTGTCTGTCTCTCTGTGTCTGTCTGTCTCTGTGTCTGTCTCTCTGTTGTCTGTCTCTGCTGTGTCTGTCTCTATCTGTCTGTTCTCTGTCTGTCTCTCTGTCTGTTCTGTCTCTGTCTGTCTGTCTGTTTGTCTCTCTGTCTTGTCTTGTTTCTGTCTGTCTTGTCTGTCTGTCTGTTCTGTCTGTCTGTCTCTCTGTTGTCTGGTCTGTCTCTCTGTGTCTGTCTGTCTCTGTCTTGTCTCTCTGTCTCTGTCTGTCTTGTGTCTCTTGTCTCTGTCTCTCTGTCTGTGTCTGTCTGTCTTCTGTTGTCTGTCTGTCTGTCTGTCTGTCTGTCTGTCTGTCTGTTGTTCTGTTTTCTCTTGTCTGTCTGTCTGTCTGTCTGTTTTGTCTGCTCTGTCTTCTGTTTTGTCTGTCTCTCTGTCGTCTGTCTGTCTGTCTCTGTCTGTCGTGCTGTCTCTCTGTTGTCTTCTCTTGTCTGTTCGTCTCTGTTTGTCTGTCTGTCTGTTCTGTCTGTGTCTGTCTCTCTGTCTGTCTCTTGTCTTCTCTCGTCTTCTGTCTGTTCTCTCTGTTGTCTTCTGTCTGCTGTTCTGTTCTGTCTGTCGTCTGTCTCGTTGTCTGTCTGTCTGTCTGTTTGTCTCTGTCTGTCTGTCTCTCTGTCTGTTTGTCTCTCTTTGCTGTTTGTCTCTCTTGTCCTGTTTTGTCTCTTGTCTTCTCTGTGCTGTCTGTGTCCTGTCTGTTCTGTTGTCTCTGTTCTGTCTGTCTCTGTCTGTCTGTCTGTCTGTCTGCTCTGGTCTGTTGTCTCTCTCTGTCTGTTCTGTCTCTCTGTCTGTTGTTCTCTTGTCTGTTTGTCTCTCTGTCTGTTTGTCTCTTTCTGTTGTCTTGTCTGTATGTCTCTGTCTGTCTGTCTGTCTGTCTGTCTGTCTGTCTGTCTGTCTCTGTCTGTCTGTCCTGTCTGTTTCTGTCTGTCTGTCTGTCTGTGTCTGTTGTTCTTCTGTCTGTTTGTCTGTTTGTCTCTGTCTGTTTTGTCTTGTCTGTCTGTTTGTCTCTCTGTCTGTTCTCTGTCTGTTTTGTTCTGTGCTGTCTTGTTTGTCTTCTGTCTGTTGTCTGTTTGTGTCTGTTGTCTCTTCTCTGTCTCTGTCTTGTCCTCTGTCGTCTGTCTTCTGTCTGTCTGTCTGTTGTTCTGTCTGTCTGTTGTTTTGTCCTGTTTT
>NW_019946866.1:25076-39210 GCF_002910315.2 Salvelinus sp. IW2-2015 | reverse complement strand
AGACTGTCTCTACCTTCTGTACCAGAACCTTGTTTTCTCTTTATGTTGCCTTGGCCACGTTGATGCTAACACATAGTGGCCGTGTTTGCTGCTTGCGAGATGTGCGTAGCACCGGGACATTGGGGAGTTGTCATTCCAGAGCAGGAAAGGGAAATATGTGCGCTCTGAGTGGTAGTGGCTTTATATTTACTTTTGCTCTCTCTCTGTCTGTCTCTCTGTCTGTCTCTTGTCTCTCGTCTGTCTCTCTTGTCTGTCTCTCTGTGTCTGTCTCTGTGTCTTCTGTCTGTTTTGTGTCGTCTGTCTGCTGTCTGTCTGTTTGTCTTTTGTCTGTCTGTCTCTGTCTGTATCTGCTCTGTCTGTCTTGTCTCTCTCTGTCTTGTCCTTCTCTGTCTCTGTCTGTGTTGTCTCTCTTGTCTCTCTGTCTGTTTGTCTCTCTGTCTGTCTCTCTGTCTGTCTCTGTCTGTCTGTTTGTCTCTCTGTCTGTCTCTGTCTGTCTGTTTGTCTCTCTGTCTGTCTGTCTCTCTGTCTGTCTCTCTCGGTGAGATCGGTCATCCTCAAGCTACCGCCAGCGGAAATCAATTCCAAGTCGATACATGACGGGATCTTTCACAGAACCTCTGTCACCTGCTTTGCATACAGGCTCAACAGCTGTGTCCCAAATGGCACCCTATTCCCTATGTTGTGCACTGTTGGTCCAGGGATAATATGGCTCTGGTAAAACATTAGCACACTATGTAGTGTATATGGTGAAGGAAACACCACAAGTATAGGCTATAGTTAGATTTGTATGAATGGTGTCGTAAAAATAAAATCACCTCTTATCAGGTGAATGTAATCATTTTTAAATGAATAGATTTGGTGGACAGTTTAAGTGTTTTGACCCCCACAGTTCATTAGAAGTGGAAGTGTAAACTGTAGAAAGCTGTACCAGTATCTTGGTGGCATAGAGAAAATGTTGCTGTTGTAAAGCAACTTTTCTGCATTGTACACACTTTACCCTTGAGCTTAGAGAAAATGTCCTGCAGTTCTATGCATGTTGCCATGGCTATTGTACCTCTGCTCAAACATTATAACAAACTCAATGGGCATCTGCCCATCTGACCTCGATTCTCCCTGACTTTCTAGCTTTTATTTGATTGTTAGTTCTCTAATATGGTGTTATTTAAAAAAAATATATATATACGCTGAACAAAAATATAAACGCAACATGTAAAGTGTTGAACCCATGTTTCATTAGCTGAAATAAAAGATCCCAGACATGTTCCATACAGTGGTTGCTCAACTAAAAGTTTGGAGGGTATGCTGCGGGACTTTGAGGTAATTTGTGGTTTAGTACGGTACCCTGCGTCACTGCTCCAGACCAGCGCAAGGGGTGAGTTAGAGCATTGATTATGCTTATTTGAAAATACTCTTTCAAATTTAATGGAAGAGGCAATGATATTTTTATTTTCTCTGTTTGTGTATTGGTTAGACTACAATTAGGGTGTGGAAATGTTAGGATTATGTTGTTCTTACTGCAGTACTGTAGTCTACTCCCGACCGGTCACGTTGTACAGCGCCAATATGGACAATAGATTATTTGTGCAAGGCAATTGATCAGTATTAAAAACTTTGTGGCTGGTGCCTCCCGAGTGGCACAGCGGTCTAAGACACTGCATCGCTGTGCAAACTGCGTTCCTACAGATGCTGGTTCGATACACATGCCGGCCTGGACTGGGAGACCCATGAAGCGACAGTGGGCTTTTGGTTTCTCTCCCTCTAAAACAGAAATAAATAATTCTATATAACAATCTGGCTTTATTGACTAATTAGTAAGAATGTCTCACCCCATGTTCAAGAATAGCCTACCTGCGTGTGGTCAACTATTTCAGCACCGTTTCGCACTGTTCTGAGACAAGCATGGGGTCTGGTCTGGATAAATCAATGCGATTTAAAAAAAAAAATATTCCCTGGGTATTGGTTAGACTACAATTGGGGTGTGGAAATGTTATGCTCTTTGTATTGTAGCCTACTCCTGACCGTCAGGTTGTACAGTGCCATATTTTCCTAACGGAATCCCTGAGTTTTTTTGGGGAATAGAAACACCATAATATTAATCAAATTAATTCAGCAAAATTTATTTTTATCAATCCCATATACTATGTTCTTACACAAAAAGGTTTTAAATTKTCTAGTACAGCCAATATTGAAGACTATCAAATGCTTCTCAAAGATGCCCTCTGGTGGTCAAACTAGCACTAATTAGCATTAATGGCAACAATGGCTGAAAATGAAATAACGTGCCATAGAATTCTGCGGCAGCCCACAGGGTGTGCGCAGTACGACGACACTTTTACAGGAAGAACCACTGTACACACACACTGCTTATTTCTGTCAAATGTTGTGTACAATTTTGTTTACATCCCTGTTAGTGAGTATTTTTCTCTTTTGCCAAGATACTCATCCACCTGACAGGTGTGGCATATCAAGAGCTGATTAAACAGCTTGATCATTACACAGGTGCCCCTTGTGGCTGGGGACAATAAAAAGCCACTCTAAAATGTGCTGTTTTGTCAACATCAAATGCCACAGATGTCTCAAGTTTTGAGGTAGTGTGCAATTGGCATGCTGACTGCAGCAATGTCCACCAAACTGTTGCCAGAGAAATTAATGTTAATTTCTCTACCATAAGCCCCGTCCATTTTTTTTAGAGAATTTGCAGTACGTCCAACCAGCCTCACAACCGCAGACGCACGTGTAACCACACAGCCCAGGACCTCCACATCTGGCTTTTTCATCTGCGGGTCATCTGAGACCAGCCAAATGGGCATGTGTTGGGTGAGCTGTTTGCTGATGCCTACGTTGGTGACCAGAGTGGCCCCATGGTGGGGCGTGGGGGTTATGGTATGGGCAGGCAATAAGCATGGACAACAAACACAATTGAATTTTATCAATGGCAATTTGAATGCTCAGAGACCACCGTGACGAGATCCTGGGCCCATTGTCCTGCCATTCATCTCCGCCATCACCTCATGTTTCAGCATGATGATGCACAGCCCCATGTTGCAAGGATCTGTACAGCAATTCCTGGAAGCAAGAAATGTCCCAGATCTTCCATGCCTGCATACTCACCAGACATGTCACCCATGGAGAATGTTTGGGAGGCTTCTGGATCGAAAGGTACGACGGCGTGTCAAGTTCCCGCCAATATCAGCAACTTGGCACAGCTATTTAAAGAGGAGTGGGACAGCATTCCACAGGTCACAATCAACAGCCTGATCAACTCCATGTGAAGGAGATGTCGTCCTTCATGAGGCAAATGGTGGTCCACCAGTATACTGACATGTTTTCTGATCCACACCCCTACCTTGTTTTTAAGGTATGTGACCAACTGATCATATCTGTATTCCCAGTTATGTGAAACCCATAAATTAGTGCTTAATTTATTTATTTTAATTGAGATTTCCTTATATGAACTGTAACTCAGTAAAATCTTTGGAATTGTTGCACTTATATTTTTTGTTCAGTGTAGGTTATTCTTTTTTTTGCATGATCTCTACCTGTTTATTTCCACCCCCAATGACCACTATACAGGAAAACTGTAATTATCTCCATATTAAGGAATAATTGAGATTTTGGACTAAGAAGCCATTTAGCTTCAACAGAGCCGGATGAACAGGAACGGCTATGGATACTGTGACCAATAGTGTCCTTTGGTAAACAGACACTGTACCACTCTTCCCAGTCTGTTAGTTCCCAGTGTCATCATATGGTGCCTCAGAAAGAATCAGGCACTCTATATTCCCCGTGGACAGAACATTTTAAAGCCAGTTAAGCTATGCATAAAAGATTGTCCATTAGGGGAAGAAGAGCGGAAAAACCAACAAGACAGAACACTTCCATCCTTGGCTTTGTTACTGAGAGCTAAACGACGTGGCCTAGCGGTTAGAACGTTGGGCCAGTAATCGAAAGGTCGAGGTTCGAATACCGCGACCCGACAAGGTGAAAAATAGATTTGCACTTAATCCTAATTTCCTCAAGGGGTTTTGACCTACTATGGCCTTCACTGTAAATATCACTTCACTGTACCTATATGTGACGATACATATTTCATTTTTCATTTTTTAGTCTACCTGGTCGATCTCCCTGTTTATATCCATTCTCTCTCGCACTCTTCTCTCTTTAGGCTATTTCTCTCTCTACATCCCCGTCTCTCTCTTGCTCATCCCCATCTTCTCGCCCCATCCCCATCTCTCTCCATCTCTCCCCCTCTCTCTCCTTTCCTTCTTTAGCCGGGGCGTTTGTTGGCAAGTCTGTCAGTTAGTGGCCCGTTTTGGTTGGCCCATGCCATGTTGCCTTCTGGCAGAACTCTACTGTGGTTGATGGCTTTGTACCGTACTGTATTTCCTTGTATTACTAAATTGTTAAAAGCACTTCCACTTTTAGTTGGCTAAAGAAGGAACTAGGTGCTATCCAGTTTTTAATTTCCTCTGTCTTCTGTACTTCCTTACTCTTTCTGTTCTCTCTCTGGGACTGTGTTTTTGGTTTTTAGTGTGTATACGCATCTGTGTGCCACAGTGTGTGTCTAAGTGCACGTTTGTTTGCGTATAATAATACCACTGCCCAAAGTGTGTGTTTTGCGTGTGTGCATCAGACTTAAGTAATGTTTTCTCTCTTAATTTAAGGTTTTCCAGAAGATTGCAGCATCTAACTGCATCAGTCTGGAAGTAATTCTACCACTTAAACAGTTAGTGGTAAAGTAAATGAAGAGAGTGAAGGAGGACAACTGTCAACTAGCATATTGTGGAAGCCTGCCCCTGCTTTCAGAGGTTGGCTGTCTGGCTCTTTGCTGTTCCTCACCCACCTATGGATGGATTTKTAATTGATAGTTTATGAGTGGCTAATGAAGGTCAGGAGGAGGCTGAGATGGGACTGAATATTCATGAAGGTCGTGGTTAGGGCTGGAAATTGCCAGGGGACCTCGCGATACAATATTATCATGGTACTTAGGTGCCGATGCTATATGTATTGCGATTCTCACAATTGTCACGGTTCTATATTTATTGCTTTGATGTTCCGAACATATTTCTCACTATGTCTGCTGCAGAGAGACGAGAGGCATGAGAAAAGCAGTTGTGATCAGTCAGGGAAATAATAGCGCTGAAAACATGTTGGTTCACCGTTTAAAAAGAAGATGGAGAACAAGCTATAGGATGAAATACACTGCAGTTTTGTTTTTCAAGCTATAGGATGAAATACACTGCAGTTTTGTTTTTCAAGCTATAGGATGAAATACACTGCAGTTTTGGCGCCGGTTCAGCCGACTAGCGCTCGCTAACGCTACCAAGCAATACATTTTTTTAAAGTATAAATCAATACTTCGTCAAAGTATCTGTATAATATTGTCTGAAATACTATTGTGATATGTAACTTTATTGATTTGTGTTATTTCCCCGTCACTGGTCATGGTTATTTATGTTCCCATGTATCTTGATCTAAATAGAGTGTGAAAACAAGGCCCATTTCAATGATATTTATTGGGGGGGGGGGTCATGTTCATTGGACACCAAATGGAAGAAAATAGACAGTGCGGGACTACTTGGACTAGACCAATAAGAAATGCTAATTTTTGTTTCCTTTTGCAAAATGTTATCAAATGTTTTACGTTGTGTGCCGTAATGAACATGGCCCTGTTACAAAAATTATAGACAGGTGGGTGAGGAACCACAAAGAAACAGGSAACCTCTGAAACCGGTAATCCCTGTTTCGGTCCGTTTTCATCCGTTTGGTGCCTAATGAACACGACTTGGCTATCAGCAGATGGGCCTAGAAACAGTGCAACACTGAAACATTTCCACTGTAGGGAATCTTCCTGAAATGTTAACCCACAGCCAATAACCTGAGATGAGTGGAAATGACAGACGGCATGATGAAAGACAAGAAAGGGGGGATAATGACAGTGTTTCKGTCTCGGCAGCTTTCAAGAAGTCAGTGGTTCCTTTGATTTTAGGAGAAAGGGTTGCSACGACGAGCGAAAGGRGGCAGAGCCCGTCTAACTGTTTTTTGATMCAATAAATTCTCTTGCATGATCAGAGGAACAGTTTCCCCCCTCACCCACCCCATACTTGTCTTACTCTTTGATGAAAAATATAGTAAGAGCGGGAGAGAGAAAGCAGTTGTGGCCTGTGGAGAACAGGATGAGGGACTGAGTGAATGGATTTCTGTCAAGATGACACATTKATTTCCTCTCGTCTCCCATACTTTCTTCTCTCATTTGTTCCCTCTCAGATCCCTCCATCTATGATGGGTCCACACCACATCTCACTCKCTCCTCTTCCACACCACCCCGCCCAAACGGAGTCCAGGCAGATTATCTGTGTGGGTTGTTGTGAACTGACAGGCTTAGTTTCTGGCCGCTACCCAAGCCTTCCCTCCCTCTCTCTCCCCTCACACCATACCTCCCAGACCCAGCCACCCTCCCCTCCTAGGCAAAGAGCTGTCTGATGGGGCATAGCTTTCTGTCAGCATGGCTGCGGCTGGCTGGCTGGCTGCTCTATCCAGCCCAAACAAAGGGACAACTAAGGCCTTCCATCTTCACCAAGATCAAGGATGCCCTCCCATAGGCCCCTCTAACCATCCTCACCCAGCCTGTCTTCCAGGCTTGTCTTTAGCCTGTTCTAGATATGTACTGTCCTGTAGCCTGACATTCTGCTGCTTCTAGCTGTATTGTGCTGTCCTGTCAGATTTGTGTGCAGGACTACTCCTTGCTCCGTAAATGTACTCTGTGTGAGTGTGCGTTTCTCTATCGCCTCTGGGCTGGTGTATCACCTCAGTGCTTTATAGGCGAGGGCATCGCTGGTCAAGTGGATAAGACACTGCACACACCACTAGACCCAGCCAGCAGCTGGTTGTAACCCAAAATGCCAATCTCCTGTCCCGTGAACCTTGTCCGTGCATCTTTCAAGAGGTACCAGGCTCCCCTTTGTTGATGCTCTACTGAAGCTATGTTTAAAACTGTCCAATTAAACAGACTAGTTCCTCTGCCCATCCCTTTCCCTCTCACTTTGTCTGTCTGTCTGTCTGTCTGTCTGGCCGGCCCATGTTCTCTCTTCTCTATCTCGCTCTCTCTGCTGACCAGAGGCAGTCTTGAATCTGCCCATCATATCACAAAGCATAGCATCCTGGGATATTACCCAGCCAATCAGCTGGCTCTGAGCCAGCCAGTGCCTCCATCTGGCTAATGACCTGTCAATCACTGGGCGGGGACAGGCCCAAAACTCTCCCATCCATCACTTACTGTGGACACTTAKTCCCCATTGTTKCATCACACGACWTGCAGGCAGGCAACCTTTTAGTTCCTGGTTTCATGAACTTTATTGCTTTAAAAGCATTTTGGTGTCATCATATGTCACTCCTCTGATCTACTGAGCTACGGATGGTGGATTATTTTACATGTCCTCAGAGACCTCATCTGGGCTTCAGGCCTTCTGATTGGTGCCTTGGGGATTCTACCGAGGAGGTTCTGTTCTCTGATTGGCTTGGTGATTCTAATCCAAGGGACCACTCTCACACTGCTGCTGGCATCTGTTGGCTCAGAGGCATGACAGATGACCATGCCTTCCTTCCTTTGTTCGTCTCGGCCGGGCCATTCACCATCTGTAGTACAAACACGCACACACAGGGATTAATGTGCCCTCTGTGTTAGCTGGTAAAGATCAGGAATAGGCAGGGGAAAGCCCATCAAACCAGACCAGAGCCCAAACCTACATTTATCGTGTGTGTGTGTGTGTGTGTGTGTGTGTGTGTGTGTGTGTGTGTGTGTGTGTGTGTGTGTTGGTGTGTGTGTGGTTGTGTGTGTGTGTGTGTGTGTGTGTGGTGTGTGTGTGTGTGTGTGTGGGAGGGAGAAAAACCCTCCAGTGCTCTGTGTAACGCCGAGAGAAACACGGCTGCACTAATAACAACCATGACTTGAACAGAGAGAGGCTAGATTGTGCACAGACAGGGGCATAGTAGACAGACAGTATAGGTGTGTATTATGGAGAGGCTAGTTAGCTGACCATGGATACACTAATCTGTGTGTTAGCTTGTTAGGCTGTGTGTGTGGAGGGATGCAGTTCATTATCTAGCGCCTATTCTAGTGAGTTTCTGTGTGCTCTCTGTGTGTGTGTGTGTTAATGCCTGTACACCAGTAGTATGTGTGTCTGGGTAATGATCATGATGGTGCTGGCTGGCTGCCTCGGAGGCTTGCCCTCTGATATCTCTGGGCTCTACACCACTGATCTGGTTCATAGAGAGCACAACATGATGTCTATCCTTCTGAATGAGACGACAGCTCTCTAAGGCAAGTTACACCAGGTGTGAAGCATGGCAACAAAACATAAAGAACGAAGGACTGGGTGGTGTCTCTAGCAACCAAGATGAGAGAGTAACATTTGATATACCGGTAAATGTGTTTTCAATTGTTTACTTTGGCAACTGTGGTATAAGCAGTATTACTTTCGTGCTTTATTGCATTACAAATGCATGTATATATTTTTAGTATATTTGTGTTCTTCTTTCCTGTCATTTAGGTCATTATTGTTGTTGATCCATCCTCAGTTTTCTCCCATCGCAGCCATTCAACGCTGTTTTAAAACCCCTATGGCCTCACTTATTTTTATTTGACCTTTTATTTAACTAGGCAAGTCGTTAAGAACAACAGATTTTTACCTTGTCAGCTCGGGGATTTGATCTTGCAAACTTCCGGTTACTAGTCCAACGCTCTAACCACGAGGCTACCTGCCGCCCTAATGGAACATCCCTGAGGGTTTCATTCCTGTCCTGCAGCTCAGTTCAGAAGGACAAGTGTATCTTGAGATGTCTGGGTGCTTTAATACATAATGTAGAGCAGCATTCTTAACTAGACCAGGGATGGGACCCTTTTGTAGGAACTCAGTCAGGACCTCCACTTACTGTTCAGAGTTAGAATAGAATAATACAACAGGGTGACCTTTCTGAATGGGGTTGTGCATCAGTTTTTCCTCTTGCTAAGTCGTCATCACACACACCACACACACACACACACACACACACACACACACACACACACACACAATATATGTATATTATATATATAATAAATATAATATATATATTATATATATATATATATATATATTATATATTAAATAAAATCTATTATATATATATATATATATAATAAATATATACACACACACACACACACACACACACACACACACACACACACACACACACACATCACGTCTGAACAGCAGCACAACATCACCAAACACCATTTGATGGTGTAGCATCAAAGCAGCTTGTTCTCCATGCTCAGCTCTTGCTGCTGCTGCTGCACTCACCATTCTGTTCCATGTCTCTCCTGCTTCCACAGGGTGAGGTTGGCTGAAGGGTGTGTCAAACATGGGGCCTGTTAAAGGTGTGTGTGTGTGGCAGGTTCAGACAGCAGGGAACTGGACAGAGTAGGGGTGTAGTACAGTGGAATGGTAGAGAGATGGATAGTCTATGCCACACGTCTTCTACGATGCTTCAATGTCTCGTGCTGCTCAGTGAGCCTGGGCGCGACAGGCTAGCGTTAGTCAGTCAAGGGGAAAGTAGAGCGAGGGAGGAGGGGAGACGTCACCCGACAGCCTGGCTTGCACCCTCAGGGGGTCAGTCAGAACAGCATTGGAGCATCAGCATCCACCCCCTCTTCCCCTCACCTCCCACTATAAATATAGAAACGCAGAGAGAGACAAGGGAGTAAATGTCTGTGAGGTTGTGCGTGTCAGGAGTCTATTTATGATGGTGTGTGTGTACGTGCACGCCCGTGTGTGTGTCCGTCTCCGGCAGAGCGGCTTATTGCATGTGAAACAGTGTGTGGTGAGTCACTGCCTCTGTCTGCTTCTACCCCCCTGTTCACTAGCTGTGGGCCTGCCTCTCTCCCAACAGTCTCTTCCTTGCCCTGCCTGTCTCCCCTGCCCTGCCTGTCTCCCCCTGCCCTGCCTGTCTGCCCCTGCCCCTGCCTGTCTCCCCCTGTCCCCTGCCTGTCTCCCCTTGCCCCTGCCTGTCTCCCCGCCCTGCCGTCTCCCCCTCTCCCAACAGTCTCTCTCCCCCTGCCCCCCCTGTCTCCCCCTCTCCCAACAGTCTTCTTCCTTTGCCTCGCCTGTCTCCCCTTGCCCTGCCTGTCTCCACCCTGCCTCGCCTGTCTCCCTCTCTCCGCCTTGCCTCGCCTGTCTCCCACTGCTCCGCCTGTCTCCCCTTGCCCTGCCTGTCTCCACCTGCCTCGCCTGTCTCCCCTACCCCGTCCGTCTCCTCCTCCCGCCTGTCTCCCCCTGCTCCGCCTGTCTCTCACTGCTCCGCCTGTCTCCTCCTGCCCTGCCTGTCTCCACCTGTCCTCGCCTGTCTCCCCCTGCCCCGCCTGTCTCCCCCTGCCCCGCCTGTCTCCCTGCCCGCCTGTCTCCCCTGCCCGCCTGTCTCCCCCTGCCCCGCCTGTCCTCCCCTGCTCCCCCTGTCTCCCCCTGCCCCGCCTGTTCTCCCTGCTCCGCCTGCTCCCCCCTGCTCCGCCTGTTCCCCCTGCCCCGCCTGTCTCCCTGCCCCGCCTGTCTCCCCCTGCTCCGCCTGTCTCCCCCTGCTCCGCCTGTCTCCCCCTGCCCCGCCTGTCTCCCCTGCCCGCCGCTCCCTGCCACCTTCCCCTGACCGCCTGTCCCCCCTGCCCCGGCTGTCTCCCTGCCCTCGCCTGTTCTCCCTGCCCCGCCTGTCTCCCCCCTGCCTCGCTGTCTCCCCTGCCTCGCCTCTCCCTGCCCGCCGTTCCCCTGCCCGCCTGTCTCCCCTGCCCCGCCTGTCTCCCCCTGCCTCGCCTGTCTCCCCTGCCTCGCCTGTCTCCCCCTGCCTCGCCTGTCTCCCCTGCCCGCCTGTCTCCCGCTCGCTTCTCCCCCTTGCCTCCCTGTCCCTCCCCCTGCCGCCTGTCTCCCCTGCCTCGCCTGTCCCCCCTCCTCGCCTGTCTCCCACTGCTCCGCCCTCGCTCTCCCCCTGCCTCGCCTGTCTCCCCCTGCCTGCCTGTCTCCCCTGCCTCGCCTGTCTCCCCCTGCCTCTGTCTCCCTGCTGTCTCCCCTGTCTCCCCCGCCTCGCCTGTCTCCCCTGCTCCGCCTGTCTCCCACTGCTCCGCCTGTCTCCCCCTGCCCGCCGTCTCCCCCTGCCTCGCCTAGTCTCCCCTGCCCCGCCTGTCTCCCCTCCCCGCCTCTCCCCTGCCCCGCTGGTCTCCCCTGCCCCGCCTGTCTCCCCTGCCCGCCTGTCTCCCCTGCTCCGCCTGTCTCCCCTGCCCCGCCTGCCTCTCCCTCTCCTGGGCTGAACGATGGAGAGATGCAGTGAAGACGCTCCCTCTGCCAGTACCTGTAAACTCTTGTTCCAGTCATATGAGCCAGCGGCCTGATCTATAGCCGATCAATAGGACATTAAAAGCCTCAGGAAGTTGGAGGGAGGTTACTGCTGACACTGAGGAATAGTACAGGGTCTGGCTGGCAGGCTGCATGGGAACCAGATGTGTGAAATGGTGGGGGTAGGAATGGATTTTACCCAGGGAAGAGGGCCGAGGGTTGGGGTGCAGGGGGGGTGCGGTTGCAGCGTTGACAGGGGTAGCTGTGTTTTGACTGGAGCTCTGGTGCAATGCAGAAAGTTAGGAGGGTGCTGAAAGCATCAACAGCAGCATCTCTCTTGAAGAGCTGAGGGGAGGTCTGGAGCAGAGAGCTAATGATAATGAGGTGTAGGAGGGAATGTCTTTAGAGCGCAAGCCTGCCTTGTCTGTCTACTGATGTCACAATCACTTCCTTCATCTCTCTCTCTCTTTCTCCGCTTTTTCTCTCATCTTTCTGCTTTTCTCGCTCTCATTCAATAAGCCTACATCTAACGTCTGCCTTTCAGCCTCATTCTCTCTCCATCATCTCTTTCTCATGTCATTGAGTTGGTGGTAATAGCTGTGTCTAGCCAGGGCTCTCCAACCCTGTTCCTGGAGAGCTACCGTCCAGTAGGTTTTAACTCAACCCTGTTCTGGAGATACCCATCCTGTAGGTTTTAATCCAACCCTGTTCCTGGAGAGCTACCCTCCTGCAGGTTTTAACTCCAACCCTGTTCCTGGAGAGCTACCTCCTGTAGCGTTTTAACTCAACCTGTTCCTGGAGAGCTACCTCCTGTAGGTTTAACTCCAACCCTTTTCCTGGAGCGCTACTGTCCAGTAGGTTTTAACTCCAACCCGTTCCTGAGAGCTACCCTCCTGTAGTTTAATTCCAACCCTGTTCCTGGAACGTACCCTCCTGTAGGTTTTAACTCCAACCTGTCTCTGGAGAGCTACCTCCTGTAGGTTTTTTAACTCCAACCCTGTTCCTGGAGAGCTACCCTCCTGTGGTTTAACTCCAACCCTGTTCCTGGAGAGCTACCCTCCTGTAGGTTTTAACTCCAACCCTGTTCCCGGAGAGCTACCCTCCTGTAGGTTTTTAACTCCAACCCTGTTCCTGGAGAGCTACTCTCCTGTATGTTTTACTTTAACCCTGTTCTGGAGAGCTACCCTCTTGTAGGTTTTAACTCCAACCCTGTTCCTGGAGAGCTACCCTCCTGTAGGTTTTAACTCCAACCCTGTTCCTGGAGAGCTACCCTCCTGTAGGTTCTTGTTTTCTGGAGAGCTACCCTCCTGTAGGTTTTAACTCCAACCCTGTTCCTGGAGAGCTACCCTCCGTAGGTTCTTCTTCTGGAGAGCACCCTCCTGTAGGTTTTAACTCCAACTCTGTTCCTGGAGAGCTACCTTCGTGTGTTTTAACTAATCTAGCCACACCTGATTTAATAATTAGTGGTTAATAAAACTGAAATCAAGTTGGAGGGAAAACCTACAGGAGGTAGCTCTCCAGGAACAGGGTTGGGGAGTGCCCTGCTATTCCTGTCTGGGTTATCAGGCTCAGTCTGAATGTGTTTCTCCTGCGCCTGTCACTATTAGACCCCGCCCCCCTCCATTAGATCCCATTCATCCCAGTGTGATAAGCCCCCGCCCACGCCAGACTGAATGAAAACAGAAGCTTAGTGTATGTGGCCCTGAATGTCCAGCTTACTGCACCATCATCAATCCTCCCCGGGCTCCTAAGGCTGTGCAACAACATGACGTGCGCGTGTGTGTCCTATTTCAGTGATATGATGATATAACTGCAATGTTATGTCACCACCGTGCAGTCATAACCGTGTATGGAAGGTCTAGTCTTCTCACCAGTGTATTGGTCCTCAATGATGAGGTGTTTGTAGTGGCTGCAGCACTGCCGGCAGCATTACTCTGGGCTCTGTGGAGATGACATGGAGGAAAATCAGACCGGATAGCTGTCAGTGCAGCTCTTTTCCTGACACCCCCCTGCTGGCCAGAACTGCACACTGCAGCTCTTTCACCATGCTGACCTATGGCACCCGGTGAATTGCCTGTCATGGAGTCAGTGTTTCCCAAAGATATATTTTCTTACTGTGAGGGAGCAAAGCATTGGGAAGCAACATCCAGTGATGCAAACAACATTCAAGCAAAAACCAACAAAGGCACCAATTTGTGTGAGGTGGGAGCCATAGCTAGACCGTTAAAATACTAAGTTATAGCTGGGGAAACAAGCTGCCTCCTCATGCCACATTGGCAGACAAAAAGGCAGTAAATGCCAGTTGACCATTACACTGTGCGCATGGTCTCTGAGTCTGAAGTCTGTTTCTCACAGTGACGTTTCCTGTGTTCCCTCCCTAAACCAGTCACACTGTGTTTCATAGCGATTATAATGTGGAGGAGTGACAACTGAGACAAGGCTGGATCTTTGATTGACCCCTTTACAATGGTTCTCTGCTGTCGTACATGGTGTCGGTGTGTTTCATGTGTTTGCTGTTCGCCAGGTGATGTATGCTTAACCTTTTGTGTGGAAGGGTGTTCTTTGCTTTAGGCTATACTTTGGGGGGGTGTCAGTGAGCGTCATGCAGCGGTTACTGTTGTTCTTACTACATCTTACTCACATCTCTAGAAAATGGTTGAAAATGACCGCTAAACTGCACATTTGAGTCTTTATATGTTTCTCCTGCTCTATTCCACACTCTTCTGCTTTCTCTCCCTCCTGCTGCCCAGCGGGGACGTAGTATCTCTCGTGGGTGG
>NW_019946866.1:15808-22076 GCF_002910315.2 Salvelinus sp. IW2-2015 | reverse complement strand
AGCATTCCCTGAATCATCACGTTTGCAAACTTCATAATGTACGATAACCTACTATTCGTAATGTGATGATTAGATTGGATAGTAATTTAAGCTAATAAAATAACTAAACTATTGTATGCATAAAGAGTGTTCAGTGCATGGCTGAGCACGTATAGGGTAGAGTAGACCTAGGCTGTATCAGATACGCTTCTTCATTCTTTACATGAGAAAAATGTGGCCTTTTCATAAACACATTTCATTCATTTCTACTACACTTTATATGACTGTAGACGTTAGCAGAATCTTTTTTAATTTGTCAAATTACAAGGTAGCCTACTCTGCTGACAGACACAGACACAGATCAATGAAACAAACGCTGTCCATATAATAGGTCTACCAGAAGGGGAGACACAAATACATATATAATATATATATAATATAACAAATAAATAGAAAAACTGAACCCCCTAATGACAATGAAAATACATGAGTCTTTTAATTGTCTTCTCTCTACAGCAATAACCATTTGCTTTCCAAATTATGTTTTCCCGTGATTGTATTTTGAAATATTACAATATGCCTGGCTCTACTTTTCGCAGATAGTCGCAACCAAACAATAATCTGCCCAAATTGCGCATGCTGCCTTTCCTTCCGACTGTAGGCAATATATTTTAAATATATATATTTTTTAATAAGCTAATGATCCTCTGTCAGCAAATCATGCTATAGTTTCTTATTTTGAAGTATTACATGYATTTCTGTATAGAAAGGATTAGGCTAAATAGGCGCAATCATTTTGGCAATTCAATTGACTTTAAGGAAAGCTTCCCCTAGCCTTATGGACACCTCGCCTATGCTTGAATATTAAAAACCTAACCGCACATAACATTTTCTATTTGAGTGCAGGCTACGATGACATATTTTGTTCAGAAGATGTCAATGTATATATTTTTTATTCTGACTCTCTCTCTCTCTCTCTCTCTCTCCATCCCCTCCCTTTCCTCCCCCCTCTCTCGCCACCTTCCAATCCATCCTTCTCTCTCCCCTCTTTGTCTCTCTCGCCCCCTGCAGGCCAAATCATGTATCTGTCACATGTGCGGCGCCCACCTGAACCGGCTCCACTCCTGTCTCTCCTGCGTCTTCTTCGGCTGCTTCACCAAGAAACACTACGCACGAGCACGCCAAAAACAAACGACACAACCTAGGTTAAATGTCACGTGCTAGCTTATGTTTCACTGTTCATTTTCACACACACACACACACACACACCATCTACCACGACACACGCAACAACCCACCACACAACCCCAAGACCAACCACATCACAACAACACAGGCAGATTCAGGCCCTGCTCTGCCTGAGAGAACTGTCCTTTTCAGAGACATTGAGCAGAACCCGTCCTTCTCCGTAGCATTAACGTTCTACTGGGAGCCAGTACTTAGTCTCTCTAAGCCTGTCTGTTCCCCAGTCAGCTTGTGGGAGGGAGAATGTTTAATCCTCAAACCACATAGAGTTGAATGACCCTGTATTCTTACATGGTAATTATCAAAGTCTAAGTCTCTGTTTTGTATTAGTGCACTACGTTTGACGGGGGTCCCAGGGCTCTGGTAAGAAGTAGTGCACTACGTTTGACCGGGGTCACAGGGCTCTGGTAAGAAGTAAGTGCACTACGTTTGACCGGCGGTACCACAGGGGCTCTGGTAAGAAGTAGTGCGCTACGTTTTGACGGGCGTCCACAGGGCTCTGGTAAGAAGTAGTGCACTACGTTGACCGGGGTCCCACAGGCTGCTGGTAAGAAGTAGTGCACTACGTTTGACCGGGGTCCACAGGGCTCTGGTAAGAAGTAGTGCACTACGTTTGACGGGGTCCACAGGGCTCTGTAAGAAAGTAGTGCACTACGTTTGACCGGGGTCCACAGGGCTCTGGTAAGAAGTAGTGCACTACGTTGACGGGGTCCAACAGGGCTCTGGTAAGAAGTAGTGCACTACGTTTGACCGGGGTCCACAGGGCTCTGGTAAGAAGTAGTGCACTTACGTTTGACCGGGGTCCACAGGGCTCTGGTAAGAAGTAGTGCACTACGTTTGACCGGGGTCCACAGGGCCTCTGGTAAGAAGTAGTGCACTACGTTTGACGGGTCACAGGGCTCTGGTAAGAAGTAGTGCACTAATTGACCGGGTCACAGTCTGGTAGAAGTCGGCACACGTTGCGGGTCCAAGGGCTCTGGTAAGAGTAGTGCACTAGTTTGACCGGGTCCACAGGGCTCTGGTAAGAAGTGTGCACTACGTTTGACCGGGGTCCACAGGGCTCTGGTAAGAGTAGTGCACTGAAGGGAACGTGGTGCCGTTTGGGACGCTGGCGTAGAAATATCACAGATCCATTGGAATTCCATTTTATTATATTTCTTGGTAATTATGGGTCTATATACAGTACTAATAGTAAAAGGAGGTAATTGCTGTGGTTGTGATATTGTCTGAGGAGAATGGTGACAGATGATGAGAGGGTGGTAATGCTAGGGTAATCTGTTAGGGGGTGATAGAGGTTAGAAGGTCCTTCTGAGGGGGGCGGTGTCACAGTAAGGTTTTGATCTATACACACACGTGACACCCCCCCCCCCACACACACTGAGCCGTGTCTGTCGTTCAGTGGGGTTGTCACAGTAAGGTTTTGATCTATACACACACACACTCTGACACACACACACTCGACACACCACACTGCGCGTGTCTGTCGTTCAGGGGTGTCACAGTAAGGTTTTGTTCTAGACACACACACACTCTGACACACACACACAAATACACTGAGCCGTGTCGGTCGGCTCTGTCATACCGCCCCCCAGGACTACCACCACAGTGTTAATTAGGTCGGGGCTTTCCACAGTAGCACACTCACTGTGCATTGTACCATTAATCAAATGAACCCTGACTCCAGCTGTTCCTCTGGATTCTTCACTTCCTTCATCATCCTCCTCCTCTGTGTGTCTGGATTTATATTTAACTTCCTCTGTGGTGTTGTACACAAGAACTCTTCTCCTTTTCTCAGGTTCCATGGTTCCACATCAGTCAAGGCCTTTCTCAGTGCATGCCTGTTGCCATTGGACACAGAGTGATGAGCTTCTTCTAGCTAGCTCCTCTCTCATCTTATGGACCACCACACATAACGCCCCATTTACATTTTCTGTATAAATGTTGAGGCCTATCCATCAATTGTCCCTTTTCACTCTCCTGGATCCTCCTAGTTACGAGACAAACCTTTTAATATCCAATGTGCAAGGGGTTTTATTTGGCTGTCCATGAGTTGATGTTTCGTCACAATATTGTTTTGAACGTTTGTTTTGGACTGATGCCCGGCGTAGCATTCTTCTCAATGCGCTGATGACGATTTCATCAAAAGTGCATTACAGTGGCTTGGAATAACTATGACATTCAATAGGAGGCAATAATCAGTAAAATAACCGTTTTGTCATCATTTTGATGTTGCCAGATTGAATCTTAGATGCAGTATACGTTAGCTAGCTAAGATTGAGGGGAGGCCACCGGATTTTAGCTAGCTAATGTTATCATTGCTAGTTATTTTTGACACACTTTTCTAGCTTATTTTATTTTTTTTAAACCTTTATTTAACTAGGCAAGTCAGTTAAGAACAAATTCTTATTTACAATGACGGCCTACTGACGCGAACAGTGGGTAAACTGCCTTGTTCAGGGGCAGTTAACCCACTTGTTAACCCACTTACCTTGTCAGCTTGGAGATTCGATCCATAACCTTTCGGTTACTGGCCCAACACTCTAACCACTAGGCTACATGCCAAGAAAGTTGCCATCTGGTTAAAGTAAATTTGACGACATGATAATGCCGGCAAAGTAGTTTCCTACTAAATATTTACTACTTTAGCAATGTCATCTATTTCCAGGCACAATAGTGTAATTTAGATGAAATAGTGGTTAACCCCAGTCTTTCTGAACGGAGCTATCACCACTTTATGGCACCATATGGCGCCTGCCGCGCGAGCGGCTTGAGAACGTTCATACAGTGGCATGACGCGACGGAGTGACGGAGTGCAACCTATGAATAAATAGGTTGTCACGGCAACAGAAGAACCCAGGTATTGTTACCTGGTGTTGGAGAACAGTGGAAGAGCAGGGAGGTAGATGTGATGGACATGCACACACACACAAAAAAACATACTCGTCACACACACACACACACACACACACATACACACACCTTCCCTACGTGATAGTTCTCTAATTCTCCAATGCAGTAGCATTGACATGGAACGACACAAGGTCAAATCAATAGAGGAGTGGAACACAGAAAGTGCTTGTCTTCACGCTGGCCACATCAATGACGAAGTTAGATGTGCAATAAACACAAGCTGTTGTTCTGCAGGAAATATCTAGTTCTAATGCTCTTGTATTCCTTCTTTCTCTCTGCTCTCTCCCTTCCAGCAATAGACTTATTATATGGTGGAATATATTGTTTTGTGTGTCAAGACTACATATACGACAAAGAGATGGAACAGATTGCCAAAGAAGACAGAGGAAAGCCTGGAAATTGCAAGGTACAGTGTTGCTGGGCTCCAGCAGCTCAGGCAACGCTACTTTTCTGTGTCTGTTTTATCTCTAACTAGCTAAATTGCCATACATGTTTAATGCTTTTCGACCTGTTCAAATTAATGTCATTGGTTAGAGTTTGTTTTGATATTTTAACCTGCGTGTGTGATCGCGTTTGGTGGGGGGGGCAAATCAATTTATGCAGATAGCGCACGATGGCGCACGCGCACAGCCGGGTTTGGGTTCCGTGTAAATGACTGCAGTGTAAATACTGGCACAGTGTCATCAGCATAAAAGTGTAGCTCCCAGTTGTTCACTAGGAAGCAGTATGGTTAATATACAATATGAGTAGAACATCTGGCCCTGGAATGAAGCCCTGACGTATAGCTGAGGCTGACACTGGACTTTCCTTCGGTTCAGCTTTGAAATAGACACTGATCGTATACAAATGTTCAAGGTTTGAATAATTGTTTTAGTAAAATATTCTATCTGTTTGGGCTTCTGCGGTCAGTCTCAGTCTCCATTATTTTTGTCATTATGTTCTGGCCCCAACCATTCCGTCAAGAAAAATTGTCCCACGGGCCAAATCTAGTTAATGATCCCTGCAATGACTCCATCATAGCCTGGTCCAGATCTATTTGCCAACTCTTATGGTCACCGGTGTGACAATTACCATAGGAGTTGGCAGGACAGCACAGACAGATCTGTGACCAGGCCACCTTTATCAAGGATCAGGTTGAAAATATTGATGGTTTGGTCAATGTCTCAACGATGTGTCTGTCTTTGTGACCAGGTGTAGGGGAGAAATACTCGACGTGGGAGCCTACGAAGCGAGAGCTGGAGTTACTACGGCACAATCCAAAGCGAAGGAAAATCACTACAAACTGCACCATCGGTGAGATATAGGCTGGTCCGCTCTCCGCATATCCTTATGATGTGCTAGTATGGTAGCAGGGTCGATTTCATCACCCAGACCTGTGTGTTGTCCAGGTGTCTGTGGTGTTGTCTGTGTAGTCCAGGTGTCTGTGGTGTTGTCTGTGTAGTCCAGGTGTCTGTGGTGTTGTATGTGTAGTCCAGGGTTACTTATCTGTTTATGTTGGGCTAGAAAGGAGTAATGAACACCACAGGGCAGCAGGCAGAAGCCCAGAGAGGGAGAGAGAGAATGCGCTGTTCCTTTTTCAATGACAAGTTCACACAACAAGGATGGTCTCTTTCTCTCAGACGCTCTGTTTCTCAAACTCTTTGTAGATTCAAACATACTTAGGCCTCTGTTTCATTCTTCCTCTTCTCTCAATCTTTTCCTCTCTCTGCAGTTATCTCGCTTGATTTTCTAGAGTTCATTCAGTCTTCCTACTTTGTTCTCCTCCTCCCTCTCGCTGTAATGAAACACTCGTAGAGAGGCCTACCAGCTGTCTCGGGGTGTGTGGAGTGGGTCGAGTCTTGAGAGTTTAACCCCCCGCCGAGAGCTCTAATTCTGGGCCAAACAGGCTGGACCAGTCCCAGGCTCCACACTGGGCCTCACCTGATCTGTTCACACAGGCCTTTGTGGTGGACCACAGCTTTTATCTGCACTGGCCAAACCATGGTTAGATTACACTAGCCCAAACCATGGCTGGATTACGCTAGCCCAAACCATGGCTGGATTATGCTAGCCTACGCTAGCCCAATCCATGGCTGGATTACGCTAGCCCAATCCATGGCTGGATTGCGCTAGCCCAAACCATGGCTGGATTGCG
>NW_019946866.1:0-13263 GCF_002910315.2 Salvelinus sp. IW2-2015 | reverse complement strand
TAAAATTGTCACTTCTCTTTGCGTGCAGCCTGCAGCAGAGTCGGGCATGTAATTTGCAACTCATATATGCCGCTCAACGCCGTTTTTTGGTCTAAACCTGGTCAAGTTTTGGTCTTTCGCAAACTTTATTTTTGCCGAAAATTTTTTTACCATAATTATGACTAACATTGTAAGGCTGTTTTTGCTTTGCAATTGCTATATAAATTTTTTTTATATGTTTAACAAAGCATAATTTGACTTAGGTTGTCACCACCCGTTCGAATAAAATAGAACGGTTCTTATTTCACTTGAAAGAATAAATTTGGGTTTTCGAAATGATCTAAGTTGCCGGATCTTGAGCGCTGCATTATTAATGACCAAGTCTTTATTATATTAGATATAATTAAGTCTAATGATGGATAGAGCGGATCTGATTGAACGCAGATGGAGGGTAGACAGCAGCAGTCGTAAGCATTCATTCAACAGTACTTACGCGTTTGCCAAGCACTCTTAGCAATGCTGGAAGCATGTGTTTATGACTTCAACTGTCAACTCCCAAGATTAGGCTGGCAATACTAAAGTGCCTATAAGAACATCCAAAGTCAACGGTTATGAAATACTCAAATGGTATAGAGAGAAACAGTCGACGCTCATAATTCCATATAATAACTTACAACCTAAACCCTCAACTGGGATTGAGAACTGGGATAATTGAACCACAGCTTCATATGTCTTCATGTACTGAGCAAGAACTCTTAAACGTTAAGCTTTTTTTACATGGCCAAATATTGCAACATACTTCTCAACACTGTGTTCTGCAATATTTAAAAAATTGACCATGTTTGATTATTATTGAGCTTAAATAGATACTTAATTAATAAACTCAGAAAAAAGAAATGTCCTCTCCTGTCACGCGGTATTTCAGCCAAACTTAAAAGGTGTGAAATAAGTTAACCCCAGTCTTTCTGAACGGATGCTGATCACACACTAGACATATCATTGCCCGACATGTGAACCGCAAAGGGGAGACGTTCATAACAGTGGCATGACGCGACCGGGTGACGGAGGTCAACCTATGAATAAATAGGTTGTCACGGCAACAGAAGAACCCAGGTATTGTTACCATGGTGTTGGAGAACAGTGGACAGAGCAGGGAGGTAGAGATGGTTGCAGACACACACACACACAAAAAACATATCCGTCACACACACACACACACACACAACACACACCTTCCCTACGTGATAGTTCTCTAATTCTCCAATGCAGTAGCATTGACATGGAACGACACAAGGCTCAAATCAATAGAGGAGTGGAACACAGAAAGTGCTTGTCTTCATGCTGGCACATCAATGACGAAGTTAGAGTGCAATAAACACAAGCTGTTGTTCTGCAGGAAATATCTAGTTCTAATGCTCTTGTATTCCTTCTTTCTCTCTGCTCTCTCCCTTCCAGCAATAGACTATTATATGGTGGAATATATTGTTTTGTGTGTCAAGACTACATATACGACAAAGAGATGAACAGATTGCCAAAGAAGAACAGAGGAAAGCCTGGAAATTGCAAGGTACAGTGTTGCTGGCCGCAGCTCCAGCAGCTCAGGCAACGCTACTTTTCTGTGTCTGTTTATCTCTAACTAGCTAAATTGCCATACATGTTTAATGCTTTTCGACCTGTCCCCTAATTAATGTCATGGTTCAGAGTTTGTTTTGATATTTTAACCTGCGTGTCTGTGATCGCGTTGTGTTGGGGGGGCAAAATCAATTTATGCACGATAGCGCACGATGGCGACGCGCCACAGCCGGGTTTGGGTTCCGTGTAAATGACTGCAGTGTAAATACTGGCACAGTGTCATCAGCATAAAAGTGTAGCTCCCAGTTGTTCACTAAGGAAGCAGTATGGTTAATATACAATATGAGTAGAACATCTGGCCCTGGAATGAAGCCCTGACGTATAGCTGAGGCGTGACACTGGACTTTCCTTCGGTTCAGCTTTGAAATAGACACATGATCGTATACAAATGTTCAAGGTTTGAAATTATGTTTTAGTCAAATATTTTATCTGTTTGGGCTTCTTGCGGTCAGTCTCAGTCTCCATTATTTTTGTCATTATGTTCTGGCCCCAACCATTCGCTCAAGAAATAATTGTCCCACGGGCCAAATCTAGTATATGATCCCTGCAATAGACCTCCATCATAGCCTGGTCCAGATCTATTTGCCAACTCTTATGGTCACGCGGTGTGACAATTACCATAGGAGTTGGCAGACAGCACAGACAGATCTGTGACCAGGCCACTCTTATCAAGGATCAGGTTGAAAATATTGATGGTTGTCATGTCACGTCTCACGATGTGTCTGTCTTTGTGACCAGGTGTAGGGGAGAAATACTCGACGTGGGAGCACTACGAAGCGAGAGCTGGAGTTACTACGGCACAATCCAAAGCGAAGGAAAATCACTACAAACTGCACCATCGGTGAGATATAGTGGTCCGCTCTCCGCATATCCTTATGATGTGCTAGTATGGTAGCAGGGTCATTTCATCACCCAGACTGGTGTGTTGTCCAGTGTCTGTGGTGTTGTCTGTGTGTGAGTTCCAGGTGTCTGTGGTGTTGTCTGTGTAGTCCAGGCTGTGTCTGTGGTGTTGTCTGTGTAGTCCAGGGTTACTTATTGTTTATGTTGGCTAGAAAGGAGTAATGAAACCACAGGGCAGCAGGCAGAAGCCCAGAGAGGAGAGAGAGAATGGCTGTTCCTTTTTCAATGACAAGTTCACACAACAAGGATGGTCTCTTTCTCTCAGACGCTCTGTTTCTCAAACTCTTTGTAGATTCAAACATACTTAGGCCTCTGTTTTTCATTCTTCCTCTTCTCTCATCTTTTCCTCTCTCTGCAGTTATCTCGCTTGATTTTCTAGAGTTCATTCAGTCTTCCTACTTTGTTCTCCTCCTCCCTCTCGCTGTAATGAAACACTCGTAGAGAGCCTACCAGCTGTCTCGCTGTGGGGTGTGTGGAGTGGGTCGAGTCTTGAGAGTTTAACCCCCGCCGAGAGCTCTAATTCTGGGCCAAACAGGCTGGAGGACCAGTCCAGGTCCACACTGGGCCTCACCTGATCTGTTCACACAGGCCTTTGTGGTGGACCACAGCTTTTATCTGCACTGGCCAAACCATGGTAGATTACACTAGCCAAACCATGGCTGATTACGCTAGCCCAAACCATGGCTGGATTACTAGCCTACGCTAGCCAATCCATGGCTGGTTACGCTAGCCATCTGATGCTAGCCCAACCATGGCTGGATTGCGCTAGCCCAAACCATGGCTGGATTGCGCATAGCCCAAACCATGGCTGGATTGCGCTAGCCCAAACCATGGCTGGATTGCGCTAGCCAACCATGGCTGGATTGCGCTAGCCAAACCATGGCTGGATTCGCTAGCAACCATGGCTGGATTGGTAGCCCAAACCATGGCTGGATGCGCTAGCCCAAACCATGCTGGATTGCCTAGCCCAATCCATGGCAAATTTAGCACATTTACAGAACTGTTTATTATTTGTCTTTGTCCCTGTCATATAAAAGTGAATGTTAGAGCGTAATGTCCTCCTCTCTGTTACAGGAGATGTGATGTTAGAGCGTAATGTCCTCCTCTCTGTTACAGGAGATGTGAATGTTAGAGCGTAATGTCCTCCTCTCTGTTACAGGAGATGTGAATGTTAGAGCGTAATGTCCTCTCTCTGTTACAGGAGATGTGAATGTTAGAGCGTAATGTCCTCCTCTCTGTTACAGGAGATGTGAATGTTAGAGCGTAATGTCCTCCTCTCTGTTACAGGAGATTGAATGTTAGAGCGTAATGTCCTCCTCTCTGTTACAGGAGATGGAATGTTAGAGCGTAATGTCCTCCTCTCTGTTACAGGAGATGGAATGTTAGAGCGGAATGTCCTCCTCTCTGTTACAGGAGTGCGAATGTTAGAGCGGAATGTCCTCCTCTCTGTTACAGGAGATGCGAATGTTAGAGCGGAATGTCCTCCTCTCTGTTACAGGAGATGTGAATGTTAGAGCGTAATGTCCTCCTCCCTGTTACAGGAGATGTGAATGTTAGAGCGTAATGTCCTCCTCTCTGTTACAGGAGATGTGAATGTTAGAGCGTAATGTCCTCCTCTCTGTTACAGGAGATGATGTGTTAGAGCTAATGTCCTCCTCTCTGTTACAGGAGATGTGAATGTTAGAGCGTAATGTCCTCCTCTCTGTTACAGGAGTGTGAATGTTAAGGCGTAATGTCCTCCTCTCTGTTACAGAGATGTGAATGTTAGAGCGTAATGTCCTCCTCTCTGTTACAGGAGATGTGAATGTTAGAGCGGAATGTCCTCCTCTCTGTTACAGGAGATGTGAATGTTAGAGCGAATGTCCTCCTCTCTGTTACAGGAGATGTGAATGTTAGAGCGGAATGTCCTCCTCTCTGTTACAGGAGATGTGAATGTTAGAGCGGATGTCCTCCTCTCTGTTACAGGAGATTGAATGTTAGAGCTGTGCTTCTCTTGATTGTTTGTCCTGAAGATGGGCCTACTATTTCACATTCCCCTCTCTCACTCTCTAACCCCCCCGTCCCCCGTCAGGTTTACGAGGGTTGATCAACCTGGGCAACACGTGCTTCATGAACTGCATCGTCCAGGCCCTCACCCACACCCCCCTGCTGCGCGACTTCTTCCTGTCCGACAGGCACAAGTGTGAGATGCAGTCCAACTCCTGTCTGGTGTGTGAGATGTCACAGCTCTTTCAGGAGGTAAGGCCGGAGCGGGAGAGGGTGGCAATCTGCTCCATTCCATAAAAAAATCCCCAAATTCCCAGGTTTTTCAGAAATGTTTGTTGTTGGAGAATCCCAGTTCCCGGAKTCAGGAGGGAATAATCAGGGAGGGAGTCCTCCAACTGGGATTTCTGGGAAAGACTGGAATGTTGCAACCCTAGGGCGGTCAAATGCAGTCTTCTAGGGGTTTGGGAGGCCAAAGGAAAACATATGASAGAGAATTACAGCCAGTCAGACATAGAAATGGAATGACTAACCACATCAAAACAGAATGTTCTCCCAGACTAACAGACTTACTGCAGAGGGGAGTCACTGACTGGATCACTGCTTTYTGGAGCTGGAGGGAAACAACTCTGTCTGAGAGAAATGAAGGGTGAGGGTGGGGGGATTGTCTGTCTCTGTCGGTCTCGTCTGTCTCCATATTTATCTCTAAATGCTAGCCTCCTTACCAATCGTTCACAGTTCTGAATGTGTTTAGTACAGTCAGTTGGTTAGATTACATCTACTAAACTCAATGCTCCCTGAACATTATAGAACTGGTGCTCAGGTGTCTCCTCCTCACACCCCTCCACTCTCTGGTGTGTATATACACTGCGTGTACAGAATGTTAGACCTGCTCTTTCCATGACATAGACCAGGCTTAAACATCCTTCTTTACCCTGTCTCCTCCCCTTCAGCTACACTGATTGAAGGGGATTTAACAAGTGACATCAGTAAGGGCTGATAGACTGACCAGGTGAATCCAGGGGAAGCTATGTCAGTGGTTACCAACTCCAGTCCTCCACTACCCCCGACAGCACACACTTTTGTTGTAGCCCCAGACAAACAAACACCTGATTCAACTCATTGAGAGCCTGATGATGAGTTGACAAGTTGAATCAGGTGTTCAGATGTGACATTGAAGGGTGAATGAACTGGTGTCTAGAGTAGACCAAGGAGAAAAGTGAAYAGCATACCCTTGGAGAATATTTGTCATGCTACAATGGGAACTAGAATAAAAGTTTCAGGACAAACTTTGTGTGCTTGCTGAGAACTATTCAGCTAMAGAGCATATCTCTGTTCTTGTCCCTAAGAGCCAGACGCTCGCACACACTTCTCTTCCCTCTCTCCCAATCACGTTGCTCGTTCCTGCTCCACGCGTTCCTCTTTCCCTTTCAACCTGGAGCATGCAGCACCATCATCAGTACCAGGAAAGAGGGGCTGTTCCTCTGACTTTGTACCCACACATAGCTCCTCTCAGCCAGGAGAGTTGGTCTTTGATCAGCCTCCCTGTCTCTTTTATAGACTCTTTGTTTGTCAGCCGCAGCGGAGGACAAAGCCTGTAAGATACAAATATAAGCTTTGTGCGTGGCGTTCTCAAATCTCAACCAGGCCTCAGAGGAGAGTCAGAGATTAAAGGTGTGTGTGTGTTGCTGTAATAGCAGTGCATTTGCATTCAAAGAACAGACACTCCTTTCATTATGTGTCTCTCCATCTCACACCCTGACTAGACTGTCAGTCATCCAATCCCAAGCAACCTGGAGATCAGCAGTCTGGTTTCACACACCCTCTCTGGAAGTTCAGTAACTAGCATTTGATGTTATTTCTACATAGGCAATCATTTTGTTTGATCTCTGAGGATCTTCTGAACTCCCAAAACCTTTCTGATGCATTTCAGCACTCAAACATACTTCTTCAGATGGAAATACCTGTCAAAGTACTGTAAACTGATTTGTAATAGACTGTCAAAGTCCATAATAAAAAATCAATATTGGCCATTGACTACAACACTTTTTTCTTCATTGTGGGGTCGTTAATGTTTTTGAAAACAAAATGGCGTGTGGCCAGAAAATTGAAACAGTGTGCTAAGGTCTCAGCTGTACAAAGAAAAACATTCACTTTCTTTTCAGTGAAGAATTCAAGTTGAGTGTAGGTACATTTAACAACATGGCTGCCAGATTTAAATCCCTGTTCTCCCTATTTCCTACTTGTCTCCACAGTTCTACTCGGGCCACCGTTGGCCCCACATTCCCTTCCGGCTGCTCACTGGTGTGACTCACGCACGTCACTTAGCGGTACGAGAACAGGATGCCCACGAGTCCTCATCGAGCGCTGGACGTGCTGCACCGCCATGCAAAGGAGACACCACCCGTAATATCGCATGTCCTGACTTATTACTTAAATACTGTGGGAAGTTCACTTAACTTATGTAAATACACTATATACTGGTTTCTTGTTTTAAAGTGACACTGAGGTTGACGTATATTTATCTCTTCAGTTCTGTAAAGCTATATTGATCTCATGCAGTACAGACAGTGTGTTACTGTACTGAAGAGAGATGTTGATTCTTCTAGCGGATAGAGACCAAAGTGGCTCATCAAGACAAAAGGGATGATAAATGTATGACATCTTACAGTGTAATTGTTTGGTTTAAAAAGGATAATCTGTTCTCCCTACAGTTGAAATAGGTTAAAGAAAGAACCATTTGTCAGTCTGTCTGCCTGCATAAATTCTGCATGCGCTGAATCTTCAGTCGGTCAATTGAAAATCCACTTAGCCGAGGAGCACGTCTGTGTCAAATACCATAATGCAGTGTGTTGTCCGCATCGCACCAGTGGAAATGTACTGAAGGGAGAGTGAAGAAGAAGTTGACAAATGCCACGCACCGAAGGAACGAGAGAGGATTGGGGGGGAATGACATGCCCCACTTGCACCGCAATGACACAGAGGGAGGACGGCCAGTAAAGAGGCTCTGATTCGCCAGAATTGTAGAGGGAGTTTAGAGTGCTAGACAGGCTTCACTGCCAGTGGATGAGTGAGCGAGGGGGGGTTTGACAGAGAGCGGGGGGACAGAAGGGGGGGGGGTGGGCGACGGAGGGGGAGGGTGACAGAGAGCGAGACGGGGGGGCGAGAGTGAGTGAAAGAGTACTTTAAAAGTGCAAAGTGTCCACTGTGTGATGTGTGCTCGCTCTCATCTCTCTCTCTGTGTTCTGTACCTAGAGACGACAAACGGAGAAGGCCAACAATCCAACCACTGAGCTGCATCATGACCAAATTTCACTGGCGGCCTCCAATCAGACTCACCTGTCAAGTCTGCCATAAGTGGGTGTCGTGTAGCCTCTCATCCATCTTTTTCACTAGCCAACATTCCTCCCATCGTTAAAATTGGTGGGGGGTGGAGAGATGTGGAAGAAAGTAAAAGGTTGTATGTAAGACTGCTAAAATACTCACGTTTGAAATTTTGACATCCTCTCAAGCTTCCTACATCGCCAAAGCAAGAACTCCCTTCCTCTGCTCTCACCTCCATCCTCCTTCCCCTCCTGCATCCTCCTCCATCGGACCCCTCCTCCCTCAACTTCCCCCTTGTCCTCACCTCCATACCTCCTTCTCCTCTGCATCCTCCTCCATCTTAACCCCCTCCTCCCTCACCCTTCCCCTCTGCTCTTCACTCCCATCCTCCTTCTCCCTCTGCATCCTCCTCCATCCTTACCCCCTCCGCCCTGCACCCTTCCCCTCTGCTCTCACCCTCCCACCTCCTTCTCCCTCTGCATCCTCCTCCATTCTTACCCCCCTCCTCCCTACCTTCCCCCTCTGCTCTCACCCCATCCTCCTTCTCCCTCTGCATCCCCTCCATTTACCCCCTCCGCTCAACCATCCCCCTCTCTCTCACCTTCCCTCCTCCTTTCTCCTCTGCATCCTCCTCCATCTTACCCCCACTCCTCACCTTCCCCCTCTGCTCTCCACCTCCCATCCTCCCTCTCCCTCTGCATCTTCTCCTTCTAAACATCTACCCCCTCCTCCCTCACCATTTCCCCCTGCGTGCTCTCAACTCCCATTCTCCTTCTCCTGTGCATCCTCCTCCATCTTACCCTCCTCCCTCACCCTTCCCTCTGCTCTCACCTCCATCCTCCTTCTTCCCTCTTGCATTCCTCTCCACTACCCCTCCTCCCTCACCCTTCCCCCTTCTTGCCCCACCTCCCATCTCCTCTCCCTCTGCATCCTCCTCCATCTTACCCCCTCCTTCCCTCCACCATTCCCCTCTGCTCTCACCCTCCATCCTCCTTCTACCCTCTTGCATCCTCCCCAGCTTACCCCTCCTCCCGCCACCTTCAACCCCTCTGATCTCACCTCACCATCCTCTTCTCCCCTCTGCATCCTCCTCTCCATCTTACCCCCTCTCCTCACCCTTCCCCCTCTGCTCTCACCTCCCTCCTCCCTTCTCCCTTGTATCCCTCCTCCACTTACCCCCTCCTCCCTCACCATTCCCCCCCTGCTCTTCACCTCCCATCCTCCTTCTCCCCTCTGCATCCTCCTCCATCTTACCCTCCTCCCTCACCCTTCCCCTCTGCTCTCACCTCCCATCCTCCTTCTCCCTCTGCATCCATCCTCCATCTTACCCCTCCTCCTCACCTTCCCCCTCTGATCCTCACGCCATCCTCCATTCTCCCTCGTATCCTCCTCATCTTACCCCCTCCTCCCTCACCCTTCCCCCTTGCTCTCACCGCCCATCCTTCCTTCTCCCCTCTGCCATCCTCCTCATCTTACCCCCTCCCCCTCACCCTTCCCCCTCTGCTCTCCACCTCCATCCTCCTTCTCCCTCTCATCCTCCTCCATCTTACCCCCTCCTCTTCACCCTTCCCCCTCTGATCTCACCTCCTCCCCTTCTCCCTCTGTATCCTCCTCCATCTACCCCCCCTCCCTCACCCTCCCCCTCTGCTCTCACCTCCCATCCTCCTTCCTCCCTCGCGCCTCTCCTCCATCTTACCCCTCCTCCCTCACCCTTCCTCCCTCTGCTCTCACCTCCCATCCCTCCTTCTCCCTCTGCATTCCTCTCCATCTTACCCCCTCCTCCCTCACCATTCCCCCCTCTATTCACCTCCCATCCTCCTTCTCCTCTGCATCCTCTCCATCTTTACCCGCTCCTCCCCACCCCTTCCCCCTCTGCTTTTCCACCTTCCCCATACCTCTTCTCCCTCTGCATCCTCCTCCATCTTACCCTCTCCTCCCTCACCATTCCCCCTCGCTCTCACCTCCCATCCTCCTTTCTCCTCTGCATCCTCCTCCATCTTACCCCCTCCTCCCCTCACCCTTCCCCCTCTGATCTCAGCTACCCCCCATCCTTTTTCCCCAAACGCTACCCTATTTATCAGTCTGAGTGACCCTTTTCTTAACCTGCTCTCATCCTTACCGTCTCCCGACACTGCCCTCACTGCACTCCTCTCATATTTAATTTCCTCCCCTCCTGTGAAGCTCGTTGGGCAGAGGTTCTCTAATGCTGGCGTCCTGGTCACATTTACACAAAGAGCTCACTAACTTTATCACACGACTGCACCAACTATTGCACTTTACGCACTCTACACAGTTTGCAACACGGCTAGCGGGCCAGCCTCACCTGGCCACACCACACAAAAGCTAGCCCAGTATACCTGGCCGTAGGCTGCTCCAGAATACCTGGCCGTAGGACTAGACATACACAAACACTGGCCGTAGACTAGCTTCCATATACCTGGCCGTAAGCTAGCTCCAGAATATATACCTGACCATAAGAGCTAACAATACACTCCTGCCAAGGCTAGCTCCAGAATAATTACCTAGCCGATAGCTAGTCCAGTTACCTGCCGTAGGCTAGCTCCAGTTATACCTCCGTAGGCTAGCTCCGGAATACCTGCCCGTAGGGCTAGCTCCGATATACCTGGCCTTTAAGGGCTGCTACCGGTATACCTGCCTTAGGCTACTCCGATACCTGCCGGAGACTAGCTCCAAAAATACCTCGCCGTATGGCTAGCTCCAGAATTACCTGGCCCGTAGGGCTAGCCTCCAAAATAACCTGCCTTTAGGCAGCCCAAATACCTGGCCGTAGGTGCTCCGTATACCTCGCCGTAGCTAGCTCCAGAATACCTGGCCGAGACTAGCTCCAGTATTTTTTTAAAATTTATTTTACCTTTATTTAACTAGCAAGTCCAGTTAAGAATACGTTCTTATTTTCAATGCTGGCCTAGAACAGTGGGTTGAACTGTCTTGTTCAGGGCAGAAAAAGACATATTCGATCTTGTACCTGTCCGGTATACCAGGAGACTTAGGTTAGCTCTTTAGCTACAGTACTTCTTCACATGTTCTACTTGTAGCTTGTGGCTCATGGCTTGAAAACTACATGATAGATGCTATACTAAATAAAGCTAACTTCCCAAAACCACATCAGACCCTCCGATGTGGTAATAGCCCCCTTACTGGACGGAACGTGGTAATAGCCCCCTACTGGAGGGAGACTGTGGTAATAGCCCCCTTAACTGGAGGAACGTGGTAATAGCCCCCTACTGGACGAGACGGTGGTAATAGCCCCCTACTGGACGCGAGACGTGTAATAGCCCCCTACTGAGGGAGGGTGGTAATAGCCCCTCCTGAGGGAGACGTGGTAATAGCCCCCTACTGGATGGAGACGGTGGAATAGCCCCCTACTGGACGGAACGTGTAATAGCCCCCTACTGGAGGAGACGGTGGTAATGCCCCCTACTGGACGGGAACCTAATATCCCCCTACTGACGAGACGTGGTAATACCCCCTCTGGAGGAGACGGTGTAGATACCCCCTACTGGAGGAAGACGATGGTAATAGCCCCCTACTGAGGAGACGGTGGTAATAGCCCCTACTGAGCTGGAACGGTGGTATAGCCCCCTACTGGACGGACGTGGTTAATAGCCCCCTACTGGAGGGAGACGTGTAATAGCCCCCTACTGGAGGGAGACGCGTAATAGCCCCCTTACTGGAGGGAGACGGCGGTAATAGCCCCTACTGAGGAGACGTGGTAATAGCCCCCTACTGGAGGAGACGGTGGTAATAGCCCCTTACTGGAGGAACGGGTGTAATAGCCCCCTACTGGAGGGAGCGGTGGTAATACCCCCTACTGACGGAGACGGTGAATGTGTCGCACTGCTTTGCTTTATCTTGGCCAGGTTGCAGTTTACTTGAGAAACTTTCTCAACAGCTTATCTGTAAATAAAAAGAAAGAAATAAAAATATAGCCCCCTACTGGACGGAGGCGGGTGGTAATAGCCCCACAATAACATAAAAATCAACACTGATTACTGTGATTGACCCTACAATTTTTTTCCTCTCGCTCTCGCTGTGTGTGTGGTGTGTTGTGTGTGTGTGTGGTTGTGGGGTGTGTGTGTGTGTGCCACCTATATATCTCTTGATCCTCAGCTAAAAACTACCATTCTCAAAGCTAGCGTTACAAAATACCTAAATGTAAAATCACCTATCTTTGTAACATCCTCGATTGAATTTGCAAATTGGTGCGCTTGGCGACAGAATTGTGTACACACACACCACACACCACACAGAGTGTGATATAACTTATACCACCGAATGACCATCTATCACCCTTTCCCCATGACTACTACAACAACACCAGTCTTTATTACCTCAAACATAACTCACCCATACCACACATGATGTATTCTCATTGGCTGTTCTCCCTTCCCCTCTCTAGCGTGTGTCCACCACAATAGACCCATATTCTGGGAACATCAGTCTGGACCGCCGGGCTCGTCACGCCCCTATCTGGCCCCTTAGCCACCGGGGAACGGCCCCTCAACGGTCAACGGAAAAGAGCCACCTTTCAGGGCACCACGCTCACAGGATGTTCTACGCAGTAGAGCACACTAAAACGTCTGTCCGTCCCCATCTCACCATGTCTGATCCCTCTCTCCTCTCTCTTCATATGGCTACATAAACATAGTAGGCTCTCTCTCAATTTCACTTTAAGGGCTTTATTTGCATGGGATACATGTTACATTCCAAAGAAATGAAATAGATTATAAGCAATTAAAACATGACACTTACAAAGTTCCAAAATAATTAAGCATTTCAAAAGATATGTTCTATACACTGGTGCCCTTTTCTTGTGGCAACAGGTAAATCTGCTGCTGTGATGCACAGCTGTGTATTTCAGCCAGTAGATATGGGAGTTAATCACATTTGGATTTGTTTTTTGAAATTCTTCTTAATTTAAGAATGTCAATTTGCTCTTTATCTTCCATCTCTCTGTTAACCTGTCCTTCCTCTCTCTTCCTCTTCCTCTTGTACTTCATCACCAGTCCACAGCCTGGTTGCTGCAGCATGACTCTTAAAGCACAGACAGGGCTGAGTCTGAGGGTGAAAACAGTGTTATAAGTAATACACTCTTGGGGTCGTTCCAATAGCCACACTAGCACGCAGCACTGGAATAAGTAATGATCTTGAGCATTCTTGTGTATGCTAGTGTGGAGATGGATTTTTTGGTTTTTCAGATCCCCGTTTAGCTTTGCCAAGTAGCAGCTATTCTTCCTGGTCTTGCCTTGCTGCGCAGGGTGAATCTTCGTCTCTCTCTGATGAGGGTATCAGTCCTCAGTCACATCGTTGACCATCATGTTGCCGCCCCCCTACACAAAACTTTGGTCGCTGCTTAGCATTCATTATTGCAGCCTCTGGCAGTTAACCATGGAAACTGACCTTTATTGTATCACTAATCTCTCT
>NW_019946865.1:23177-27020 GCF_002910315.2 Salvelinus sp. IW2-2015 | reverse complement strand
CCCTGTTGATAGACCGTGATAGCCTCCTGGTTGGTAGACCGGATAGCCCCTGTTGTAGACCGTGATACCTGGTTGTAGACCGTGATAGCCCCTGTTGTAGACCGTGATAGCCTGGTTGTAGACCGTGATAGCCCTGGTTGTAGACCGTGATAGGCCCTTGGTTGTAGACCGTGATAGCCCCTGGTTTGTAGACCCGTGATAGCCCCTGGTTGTAGACCGTGATAGCCTGTTGTAGACGTGATAGCCCTGGTTGTAGACGTGATAGCCCTGGTTGTAGACCGTGATAGCCCCTGGTTTGTAGACCGTGATAGCCCTGGTTGTAGACCGTGATAGCCCCTGGTGTAGACCGTGATAGCCCCTGTTGTAGACCGTGATAGCCCTGGTTGTAGACCGTGATAGCCCCTTGTTGTAGACCGTGAGGTAGCCCTGGTTGTAGACCGTGATAGCCCCTGTTGTTAACCGTGATAGCCCTGGTTGTAGACCGTTGATAGCCCCTGGTTGTTATGAGCCGTGATAGGTCCTGGTTGTAAGACCGTGATAGCCCTTGGTTGTAGGACCGTGATAGCCCTGGTTTGTAGACCGTGAATGCCCTTGTTTGTAGACCGTGATAGCCCCATGGTGTAGACCGTGATAGCACTGGTTTAGACCGTAGATAGCCCTGGTTGTAGACCGTGATAGTCCCTGGTTGTAGACCGTGAAGCCCCTGGTTGTAGACCGTGATAGTCCCTGGTTGTTTAGACGCCGTAATAGTCCCGGTTGTAGACCGTGATAGTCCCCGGTTTGTAGACCGTGATAGCCCCTGGTTGTAGACCGTGATAGCCCCGGTTGTAGACCGTGATAGCCCCGGTTGTAGACCGTGATAGCCCCCGGTTGTAGACCGTGATAGCCCCGTTTGTAGACCGTGATAGCCCCCGGTTGTAGACCTGATGCCCCCGGTTGTAGACCGTGATACCCTGGTTGCTGATAGCCCCTGTTGTAGACCGTGATAGCCCCCGGTTGTAGACCGTGATAGCCCCCGGTTGTAGACCGTGATGCCTTGGTTTGTAAGACCTGATAGTCTCTGGTTGTAGACCGTGATAGCCCTGGTTGTAGACCGTGAATAGCCCCTGGTTGTAAAGACCGTGATAGCCTCTGGTTGTAGACGGTAGCCCTGGTTGTAGACCGTGATAGTCTCTGTTGTAGACCGTGATAGCCCCTGGTTGTAGACCGTGATAGCCCTGGTTGTAGACCGTGATAGCCCCCGGTGTAGACCGTGACAGCCCCTGGTTGTAGACCGTGATAGTCTCTGGTTGTAGACCGTGATAGCCCTGGTTGTAGACCGTGATAGCCCTGGTTGTAGACCGTGATAGCCGCCGGTTGTAGACCGTGACAGCCCTGGTTGTAGACCGTGATAGCCCCTGGTTGTAGACCGTAATAGCCCCTGGTTGTAAGACCGTGATAGCCCTGGTTGTAGACCGTGATAGCCCCTGGTTGTAGACCGTATCCCTGTTGTAGACCGTGATAGTCCTCTTGGTTGTAGACCGTGATAGCCCTGGTGTAGACCGTGAGCCCCCGGTTGTAGACCGTGATAGCCCCCGGTTGTGACCGTGATAGCCCCCGGTTGTAGACCGTGATAGCCCCGGTGTAGACGTGATAGCCCCTGGGTTTTCTCTTTACGGCTCTGCAGAGGACCTTATCTGGCTCAGAGGGAGGGAGCTCCCCCACTCCTTGTTCACGGTGCAAGACAGACTTGTTTTCTTTGCATGCAATTTGTTCGCCAAATGACAGTGAAGAAATGTCCGTGGTGATAATTGCTCCCCCTTGGCCACGTAGTTCCACAACACATTGAACCTATCACGGTCTACAACCAGGGGCTATCACGGTCTACAACCAGGGGCTATCACGGTCTACAACCAGGGGCTATCACGGTCTACAACCAGGGACTCACACGAACTGACAATCATTGTAATGTTTTTTCACTGGTGTCGTATCGACCCATTCATTATAATGTCCTTATTGTTTTGTGTGCTGAGCTTCACTATTTATTTAGACCACTTGATGCTTAATGATGTTTAAGCGACTGATGTTTTCATCATTTGGCCACGTTTCTTTTGACCATGTGTCTTTGTGGTTGGGGTCATTTATTTCCCCCCCCCCCCCTTTATAAAATAAGCTGTCACACTTAGTTACACTTTTCAACACATATGATTTCTGATTCACAGTTGTAACAAAAGCATTCCACAAATTGAATGTGTTTTTACATATAGCCTACAGTAACATAAACAAATGAAAATACTATTGTGTTATTTTATTAAATAAAATAAAAATGTTATTCTAATATTCCCCAAGGCCTTCATTAAAACACAATTCAATTATGATTTTTTTTACGTAATAGCGTATATGAAATACACGAATTCAGTCAGAATGACTGCTCATTACCTTGAAGGACGGACCCTCGAGGCCCGGACGCTCTAACGGTAAAGTACCAGAGGGAATTATTTAGGAAGAACAGAAGGAGGAGATAGTCAATTTGATTGGTTGGCTAAAACGGAACCCTATTCCCTACAAAGTGCACTACTTTTTTTTTGACAAGAGATCCAAGTGGTCCCTGGTTAAAAGAAGTACACTATATAGGTGCCACTTGGGACTAGATACTTGATGTGTAAGGTACACCCCCCACCCTCTCTATTAATTACAATAGGGTTAATGGACTAAATCAATTCTACTCTATCATCACACTGCTTAGCATATCCATTAAACTAAACACGACACGCGTCGTAAAGCACGAGGAAAACCTGTAGAGTTTCTCTGTGAATCTTGTGCCGGAAGCCAACTGCTGGTAAGAAATCAACAAGATATTAAACACATCAAACAGCAAACTGTTTGTCCAGATTGATGTTTTGTCGTTGTTGGTCTGTTTAAAGTGAAAAGCTCCTTTATGTTGAGAACATCCTAAAGTAAAAATGATGTCCCTGCCTACCATGAACAAGGATCATAATAAATTAAACTTTTGAGTCACTTATCCATTTAGTCAAATCCAAACGATAGCACAAACCAAGGCTATAGAAAACAAGTCTCTATTCGGGATATGAGTAAAGACACAGGAAGTCATTCACTAAGTGTTTCCCTGTTAGACTGCTGCTAAAGGGGAATGATGAAGAGAACACGTTGAACGTACACATTGATTTTTTACTTGATATGACTATTTACTACTGGAGTTAATGTTGTGATTAATGACATGTCTAGAGGCTGGAGGTCTGAACCAGGACTGAATAAAGACATTACAGTAAGTAACAACATGTCTAGAGGCTGGAGGTCTGAACCAGGACTGAATAAAGACATTCCAGTAGTAACAACATGTCAGAGGCTGGAGGTCTGAACCAGGACTGAATAAAGACATTACAGTAGTAACAACACGTCTAGAGGCTGGAGGTCTGAACCAGGACTGAATAAAAGAATTACAGTAGTAACAACATGTCTAGAGGCTGGAGGTCTGAACCAGGACTGAATAAAGACATTACAGTAGTAACAACACGTCTAGAGGCTGGAGGTCTGAACCAGGACTGAATAAAGACATTACAGTAGTAACAACATGTCTAGAGGCTGGAGGTCTGAACCGGACTGAATAAAGACATTACAGTAGTAACAACAACGTCTAGAGGCTGGAGGTCTGAACCAGGACTGAATAAAGACATTACAGTAGTAACAACATGTCTAGAGGCTGGAGGTCTGAACCAGGACTGAATAAAGACATTACAGTAGTAACAACATGTCTAGAGGCTGGAGGTCTGAACCAGGACTGAATAAAGACATTACAGTAGTAACAACATCTCTAGAGGCTGGAGGTCTGAACCAGGACTGAAT
>NW_019946865.1:0-23024 GCF_002910315.2 Salvelinus sp. IW2-2015 | reverse complement strand
CTAGAGGCTGGAGTCTGAACCAGGACTGAATAAAGACATTACAGTAGTAACAACATGTCTAGAGGCTGGAGGTCTGAACCAGGACTGAATAAAGACATTACAGTAGTAACAACATGTCTAGAGGCTGGAGGTCTGAACCAGGACTGAATAAAGACATTACGTAGTAACAACACGTCTAGAGGCTGGAGGTCTGAACACACAGGACTGAATAAAGACATTACAGTAGTAACAACATGTCTAGAGGCTGGAGGTCTGAACCAGGACTGAATAAAGACATTACAGTAGTAACAACATGTCTAGAGGCTGGAGGTCTGAACCTGTCATTCCCCTGCCGCTTCAGACTGATAATACCAATGGCTTGTTCACAAAGACCTGTCTAAAACAGACTGAAATTAAACACAGCATCCAAAATGGTATCCTGTTCCCTATATATTGGGTCCAGGTCAAAAGAAGTGCACTATATAGGGAATAGGGTGCCATTTGGAAGAAGAGTTATCACAATGTTTACTCTGGTAAACCAGTCTCCTACAGTGGAATAAAAGGCTTGCTTGATATGTGATGTTTACTCTGGTAAACCAGTCTCCTACAGTGGAATAAAGGAATGACTGATATTTGTACATGAGTTTCAGGTCTTCGCTGGGTCTGTACGCACACACCAAGAGAATCTATACTGACATCGACACAGCTTGGTCCTCACACAACCTCACCGTTCCCCACAGGAGTTGAATTATAGTGTTAGCTAAAGCACTTACAATAACAGTATTGTGTTCCTGTATTAACCCCCAGAGGGTTAGAGAGATCCGAAAAATACTCCCAGTCCAATTAGTGTGCTGAGAGACGGAGACAGAGGAGACAGCGCCCCCTAGGGGACCGGAGTGTTAATGACCTGAGGTGCTGCTGGAACCACATTAGATAAATAAATATCTACGTCAAACACCTACTGGAAGACGGATGGACAAATAACCGTACCTACATCCATCACCTAGCAACTACCAATAAAAAAACAGACCTGCGTCAAAGTGTCTAGTACACATCGTAGCTAACAAGTCTGCTACTAGATACAAGGACCAGGGAGTTGCAGTTGGAACCTCAATGGATACATAAACACCAAACGTTCTCAACCTCTCTCCTTGGTTGACCCCTGGTTGACCCCTGGTTGACCCCCGGACGGTTCACACTTTAGTTTTACCCCTGAAGTAGCTCACCTGACTCACCTAATCAAGGGCTTGATAATTAGTTGCTATGGAAAAGATCACATCCACACAACGGCTGGGGGTCCCCGAGGAGGGACTGCCTTAGTCTACACCTAGAGACTATTTACATTTTTACATTTAAGTCATTTAGCAGACGCTCTTATCCAGAGCGACTTACAAATTACTATAGATTAATAAATATCTACCACCTTACCTACTAGACCACAACTATCAAACACCTATCACCTAGAGACTATAGATGAATAAATATCTACCACCTTACCTACTAGACCACAACTATCAAACACCTATCACCTAGAGACTATAGATGAATAAATATCTACCTACTAGACCACAACTATCAAACACCTATCACCTAGAGACTATATATGAATAAATATCTACCTTCTAGACCACAACTATCAAACACCTATCACCTAGAGACTATAGATGAATAAATATCTAGGCCTACGTCAAACACCCTAGCTACCAAGTCTCTGTTCAAATTAAAATGGTTCTATGCTTCTATGCTTAATCGATCAGCCTCTCATTCACAAACCCCCAATTAACATTGTTCCTCTAACGATCTCTCTCCCTTTCTCCCTCGCTCTCTCTCCCTCTATCCTTCTCTCTATCCCCCACTCTCTCTCCCTCTATCCTTCCCTCTATCCTCACTCTCTCTTCCTCTATCCTTCTCTCTATCCTCACGCTCTCTCCCTCTATCCTTCTCTCTATCCCCCACTCTCTCTCCCTATATCCTTCCCTCTATCCTCACTGTCGCTCCCTATATCCTTCCCTCTATCCCTCTTTTCTCTCTCCCTCCCTCACTCTCTTCCCTATATCCTTCCCTCTTTCCCTCCCTCACTCTCTCTCCTTCCCTCTATCCCTTGCTCTCTCCCCCTATCCCTCCCTCCCTCTCTCTCCCTATATCCTTCCCTCTAGCCCCTCTCTCTCTCCAATATCCTTCCCTCTCTCCCTCACTCTCTCTCCCTATATATATCCTTCCCCTATCCCTCACTCTCTCTCCCTCTATCCCTCACCTCTCTCTCCTATATATATCCTTCCCTCTATCCTCACTCTCTCTCCCTCTATCCTTCCCTCTATCCCTCACTCTCTCCCTATATATATCCTTCCCCTATCCCTCACTCTCTCTCCTCTATCCTTCCCTCTATCCCTCACTCTCTCTCCCTATATATATCCTTCCCCTATCCCTCACTCTCTCTCCCTCTATCCTTCCCTCTATCCCTCACTCTCTCTTCATATATACACTGCTCAAAAAAATAAAGGAACACTTAAACAACACAATGTAACTCCAAGTCAATCACACTTCTGTGAAATCAAACTGTCCACTTAGGAAGCAACACTGATTGACAATAAATTTCACATGCTGTTGTGCAAATGGAATAGACAAAAGGTGGAAATTATAGGCAATTAGCAAGACACCCCCAATAAAGGAGTGGCTGCAGGTGGTGACCACAGACCACTTCTCAGTTCCTATGCTTCCTGGCTGATGTTTTGGTCACTTTTGAATGCTGGCGTGCTTTCACTCTAGTGTAGCATGAAGAGAGTCTACAACCCACACAAGTGGCTCAGGTAGTGCAGCTCATCCAGAGCACATCAATGCAACTGTGGCAAGAAGGTTTGCTGTGTCTGTCAGCGTAGTTTCCAGAGCATGGAGGCGCTACCAGGAGACAGGCCAGTACATCAGGAGACGTGGAGGAGGCCGTAGGAGGGCAACAACCTAGCAGCAGGACCGCTACCTCCGCCTTTGTGCAAGAGGAGCACTGCCAGAGCCCTGCAAAATGACCTCCAGCAGGCCACAAATGTGCATTCTAACCCCCACTCCATTAGTCTCCCTCTCGATCTCTCCCATCAGTTCAGTTCTGTTGCTCCCTCTTCCCACGGCTCCCAGTAAACTGCTTAGCTTCTAACTGGTCTTAAACTGGCTTCAAGCAGAGATCATGTGTCTGATTTAATTTTCCTGATTTGTCGTCTGAGCGCCGTACTCATATTATTGCATGGTGTGCTTTTTCCGTAAAGTTTTTTTGAAACCTGACACAGCTGTTGCATTAAGGAGAAGTGGATCTAAAATTGCATGCATAACAGTTGTATCTTTAGCAATGTTTATTATGAGTATTTCTGTAAACTGATGTGGCTCTGTGCAAATTCACCGGATGTTTTGGAACTACTCAACATAACGCGCCAATGTAAACTCAGATTTTTGGATATAAATATGAACTTTACCGAACAAAACATACATGTATTGTTAACATGAAGTCCTATGAGTGTCATCAGATGAAGATCATCAAAGGTTAGTGATTAATTTTATCTATATTTCTGCTTTTGTGACTCCTCTCTTTGGCTGGAAAAATGGCTGTGTTTTTCTGTGACTTGGCTCTGACCTAACATAATCGTTTGGTTTGCTTTCGTCGTAAAGCCTTTTTGAAATCGGACACTGTGGCTGGATTTACATAAAGTGTATCTTAAAAGTTGTAAAATACATGTATGTTTGAGGAATTTAAATTATGTGATTTTTTGTTGTTTTGAATTTGGCGCCCTGCAGTTCACTGGCTGTTGACGAGGTGGACGCTACTGCCCACGTACCCTAGAGAGGTTAATGCCTTTAGAGGGGTGCAGTGGGTCAATACCGGGTAGGAGCACCCCACACACACAACTTTCTGACAAAATAGAACCGTGTAATATCTGAAAATGTAGCTAGCTAGACTATGGACGCCTCTCACTCTGCACGGATGGTTGCCCTTTAGTTTGAAGATGTAATCCAGAGACAGGTGTTTTATACTACAGCCTTCTGTATGTTCTCTTTTCGACTCCGTCTGCATATTTGCAATCAAATGGCTGAATTTCCTCCATCTCCTTAGCCAATCATATTCTAATTCCACTGATTTCAAAACTCGGTCCTCCAGGAAGTGGAGAGCAACACTGATGCAGTTCTTTAAAAAAAATCGCTTCAGAAAGTATTACCTAGACATACTGACCAGCTCATGTTAAGACAGGATACCTACACATACTGAACAGCTCATGTTATAGACAGGATTACCTGGACATGCTGACCAGCTCATTTATAGACAGGATTACCTACACATACTGACCAGCTCATGTTATAGACAGGATTACCTACACATACTGACCAGCTCCTATTATAGACAGGATTACCTACACACTGACCATCATGTATAGACAGGATTACCTACACATACTGACCAGCTCATGTTATAGACAGGATTACCTACACATACTGACCAGCTCATGTTATAGGCAGATTACCTACACATACTGACCAGCTCATGTTATAGACAGGATTCCCTACACATACTGACCAGCTCATGTTATAGACAGGATTACCTAGACATACTGACCAGCTCATGTTATAGACATGATTACCTAGACATACTGACCAGCTCATGTTATAGACAGGATTCCCAACACATACTGATCAGCTCATATTATAGACAGGATTCCCTACACATACTGACCAGCTCATATTATAGACAGGATTCCCTACACATACTGACCAGCTCATGTTATAGACAGGATTACCTACACATACTGACCAGACAGCTGATGAAATTGAGGAGTATTTCTCTCTGCAATAATGCCCTTTTGTGGGGAAAAACTGATTGGCTGGCCTTGCTCCGTAGTGGTGGGCCTATATCCTCCCAGGCCCACCCTTGGCTGAGCCCCTGCTCAGCCATGTGAAATCCATAGATAACGGCCTAATGGATGTATTTAAACTGACTGATTTCCTTTTATGAACTGTAACTCAGTAAAATCATTGACATTGTTGCATGTTGAGTTTATATTTTTAGTTCACTATACATGTTATCTTCTTGACGCACGGATCCCTTTAGCGCAGGGGTGTCAAAGTCAAATGGACGGAGGCCAAATAAAAAATTTAGCTACAAGCCGAGGGCCGGACTGTTCGAATGTTCATTGAAAAAATTTAAATGACGCATATAGTCTAGTGAACCTAATTGAACCTACTGAAAACCTAACAAATATATTCCAATATGATCAGATAAATAAAGCAATATTTTCTTATGGCTCTGTCAGTAATCTTTAATTTTCAACAAGACACAAAAGACAAATTTCCTTTATATAAAATCCCCATAACATGAACATTAAATGAAAGAAACCGGTATTCAAGGCACCATCAGTAGCCTATATTTTCTATTTTAGCAAAAGTGGGCTAAATTTACTTCAAAGAAAAAAAACAATATAGCAATTTTCTATCATCCACTCAACTGAAATATTTTTAAAATATAATTGGATTGAAATACAATAAAATAAAGTGCAAAAACTATTAATCAAAAACAACACTTTGTTTAAGGAGAAGTAACATGCGTGAAAACAAATATTAAACTTTAACTTTTAAACTTGAACTGAGTAAAAACTCTAAATATGTGATTGCACAGTAATGTTCACTTGTTTGAGGTTGAGGGTGATACTTGGTGGTGTCCCATCTTTTCCACAAGTTCATCAATGTTCGGGGTAAGGCTCTGAGCTGAGGAAATCCTCGAATTGAGTGGAGGTGTTCAGCAGTAAGTCGACTTCTGTGTGATGTTTTGTTCAGGTTCATCAAAGAAAACAGTTGTTCACACAGGTATGTGCTGCCAAACATAGACAACGTTTGAGCAGCCTGGATGCGCAGCTGGGGCATTGTGTCGGGGAGGAAACGGGCGAACTCCGCAGCACCCACTGCCGCATATTTTGCCCTCAGTGCATCATTGCATTGGAGGTCAATCAACTCCATTTGGAGGTTTGGTGGTGAGCTTTCCACGTCAACAGCAAATGGGTTACCGAGCAGTTCCAACCTGCTTTTTTGTGCTTCAAAGTCAGCAAATCGGCGTCGAAAGTCAGCGGCAAGCATACCTATTTTATCAGCCAACTGTGCGCAACCGTTGCATTGTGGGAAATGTAGTATTGGTGCGTGTAAAAGATCTGCGGGCTGCCGGCTTGCTGCGGTCTGCGGGCCGGTTCTAATAATAAATCAAGATCATCCCAGGGGCCGTAAAAAACCTTCTCGCGGGCCGGATGTGGCCCGCGGGCCTTGACTCTGACATATATGCTTTAGCGGGATCATTTTCGTATACATCCGTTGAATTGCAGAGCGCCAAATTCAAAAGAATTACTAAAAATATTTAATTTCACGAAATCACAAGTGCAATATAGCAAAACACAGTTTAGCTTGTTGTTAATCCACCTGTCGTGTCAGATTTTGAAAATATGCTTTACAGCGAAAGCAATCCCAGCGTTTGGGTGAGTTTATCGATCAGTAGACAAAACATTATGAACAGCTAGCATCAAAGGGCAGACGAAAATTCCAAATAGTATCCGCAAAGTTCGTAGAAACATGTCAAACGTTTTTTATAATTTATCCTCAGGTTGTTTTTAACATAAATAATCGATAATATTTCAACCGGACGGTAAACTATTCAATACTGGAGAGAAAGAAAATGTCGAGCTATCACTGTGGCGCACATGAACTAATGGAAGGTCATCTGGCTATCCACTGATGCGATGTGAAAAATCTCGCTCATTTTTCAGAATAAAAGCTTGAAACTATATCTAAAGACTGTTCACAACCTGAGGAAGCCATAGGTAAAGGTTGATATCTGGTTGATATCCCTTTAAATTAAGGAAAGTCAGGCAATGGAACAGGGATTTTTCAAAATAAGAGGCACTTCCTGGTTGGATTTCCTCAGGTTTTCGCCTGCAAAATCAGTTCTGTTATACTCACAGACAATATTTTGACAGTTTTGGAAACTTTAGAGTGTTTTCTATCCTAATCTGTCAATTATATGCATATTCTAGTATCTGCACCTGAGAAATAGGCCGTTTACTTTGGGAACGTTCTTTTTCCAAACATAAAAATAGTGCCCCCTTGCTTCAAGAGGTTAACTAACAATAAATACTACACTATATATGGACTTCTGGTATGATCTGTCAACGTGTGTGACGGATGAGGTGTTGTAGTTACATCTCAGTGTGTGTGTGTGTGAGCGTGAGTGTGAGTGTGAGTGTGTGTGTGTGTGTGTGTGTGTGTGTGTAAGACAGTAAGGTTGTGTGTAAGGGTGTGTTGATACAGTGTGCCTGGTATGTACTATAGATATGTTAAAGGTTTGGGACTAATCAAATCAAAGTTTATTTGTCACCGTGCCCCGAATACAACAGGTGTAGACCTTACAGTGAAATGCTTACTTACAGGCTCTAACCAATAGTGCAAAAAAGGTGTTAGGTGAACAATAGGTAAGTAAAATAAATAAAACAACAGTAAAAAGACAGGCTATATACAGTAGCACAATTGGTTGGGCGCCCGTAAAACTGCTGCCATTTCTTCCAGCACCATTTTGTCCCACTAGTTTTTACCTGGGGGCCTGTCGTTGGGCTCCTGTGGCTGGGTTAGGGTTAGGTATAGTTACAGTAGGGCTGGGTGTAGGTACTGTAACAGTAGGAAGGCTTACCGTGAGGGGTTCAGGGCCAGGCCTGTCTTTGGGCTCCTGAGGCTGGGGGGGCTGTGAGGTCTCCACTGGGGGGCTGAGGGCTGATTCACTGCTGCTCCTTACAAGCAGAGGAGTGTCTGGAGTAGAGAACACAGACAGGTCAGAGGGTAAAAACAGAGGAGTGTCTGGAGTAGAGAGTAGTTCATGATCTATTATGTAAAAGGTCATATGTCATATGAAAGTATAGACCCCTACCCTGGCAGGTCAACAAAATGGTCAACAAAATGTCTGTTCAAACAAATGGAACTCTCAGATACCATGTTTATGTCTCTGTGTCCAGTATGAAGGACGTATGAAGGACGTTACAGGTAGTGTTTATGTCTCTGTGTCCAGTATGAGGTAGTTTATGAAGGAAGTTTGTAAGGGAGTGCGTAACTGGCGGCAGAGGAGTCAGGCGCAGGAGAGCAAAACTGGGTAATCAACGGAGCAGTTTTATTCATAAAACCACCGGAAACCAGAACAACAAACAAATGGGAACAAAACCCGTCGCGCACCAGAGAAAACGTGCACTTACAATAAACATTTCCGCACAAAGACATGGTGGGAACAGAGGATTAAATATACAACATGTAATGAGGGGAATTGAGACCAGGTGTGTGGGAAGACAAGACAAAACAAATGGAAAATGAAAAGTGGATTGATGATGGCTAGAAGACCGGCGACGCCGAGCGCCGAGCGGAACAAGGAGAGGACCCGACTTTGGCGGAAGTCGTGACAAAGTTAGAGGTAGTTTCGCAATCTTGGTTTCATCAGACCAGAGAATCTTGTTTCTCATGGTCAGAGTCCTTTAGGTGCCTTTTGACAAACTCCAAGTGGGTTATCATGTGCCTTTTACTGAGGAGTGGCTTCTGTCTGGCCACTCTACCATAAAGGCCTGATTTGTGGAGTGCTGCAGAGATGGTTGTCCTTCTCTACAGAGGAACTCTGGAGCTCTGTCAGAGTGACCATCGGTTCTTGGTCACCTCCTTGACCTAGGCCCTTCTCCCCTGATTGCTCAGTTTGGCCGTTTGAATTATTTCTCTAAGTGAAACAGAACTCTTTTTACAGACAATTTCCTATCCGGAAGTGAGATTTCCAAAAGCGATGTCTCTCTTCAAGAGCTTGTCTATAAAAGGGCATGTCACTTAGGACTGTAGAAACACGTCATACACCTTCCCCTGGGTGTCATGCGGAAGTGAGAGCAGAAATGACTTGATTATCTCGTTCTGGGATTGAATACAACCTCTTGGAGTGAGAAGTGCGCCATACATTTTTGGGGGGAGGCGCGAAGTTGGACCTCGATTCGCCTCCTGGAAAACCCTCGTTATAGGTGAATATGATCTCCGGCTTCGATTTTATTTGATACATGTCACAATATCATCCTAAAGTATGTTTTTTCAATATAGTTTAATTATATTATTGAAATTTATTCTGGACTTTAGACGTGATGCGTCGCAAGAATTTGTTCAAGAAGGAGAGGTTAGCACCGCACGGCCAGTGTGCTTGCTAATTCAAGAGGGAAATAGTTCGTTCTGGATCCAAATAAGACGGTTCTGAACAAAGGACCCTTTGGAGAACATTCTGATGGAAGATCAACAAAGATAAGGACCCAATTTGGGATGCTATTTCATAATATCTGTCGAACTGTGCTATCGCTACCGTTTGACTAGAATCAATGCTGCTGTGTGTTAGTTATTGTAGTAAGCTAATATAACGATATATTGTGTTTTCGCTGTAAAACTACTTCAAAATCGGAAATATTGGCTGTATTCACAAGATCTTTGTCTTTCATTAGCTATCCAGCATAATATTTTTCTGTGTTTTATGATGAGTAATTAGGTAGTTGACGTTGGTGTCTGTATTTCTCTGGCTACTCCCGTGCGATTTCTGACTGTAGCTATGATGGTGGCTATGATGGTAGCAATAATGTAAAACTGATTTATAGCTAAAATATGCACATTTTTCGAACAAAACATAGATTTATTGTGTACAATGTTATAGGACTGTCATCTGAGGGAGTTTTTTCTAGGTTTTTAGGTTGGTTCTAGGTTGGTTCTAGGTTAGTTAGTTAGCTTTGTGCATGCTACTTGCATGCTACCGTTGCTGTGAAAAATGTCTGTCTGTCTTTTGTATTTGGTGGTGAACTAACATAAATATATGTGGTGTTTTCGCTGTAAAACATTTTAAAATCCGAAATATTGGCTGTATTCACAAGATCTTTGTCTTTCATTTGCTATCCACCATATATTTTTCTGAAATGTTTTATGATGTGTAATTAGGTAGTTGACGTTGGTGTCTGTATTTTTCTCTGGCTACTCCCGTGCGATTTCTGACTGTAGCTATGATGGTAGCAGTAATGTAAAACTGATTTATAGCTAAAATAATGCACATTTTTTTGAAAAACAAGATTTATTTGTGAACATGTTATAAGGACTGTCATCTGAGGGAGTTTTTTCTAGGTTATTTAGGTTGGTTCTAGGTTAGTTAGGTTGGCTTGTGCATGCTACTTGCATCCTACTTTGTGCTGTGAAAAATGTCTGTCCTCTTTTTTATTTGGTGGTGAACTAACATATAATTATGTGGTGTTTTCTTTCTGTAAAACATTAAAAAAATCGGACATGTTGGCTGGATTCACAAGATGTTTATTTTCAATGCTGTATTGGACTTGTTAATGTGTGAAGTTAAATATTAAAAAAATAATAATTGAATTTCGCGCCGCTGCAGCTTGAGCTGGAATGGTTGTCATAGTGTACCGGCGTCGGGCTTGCAGCCATAACAGGTTTAATTAAGGCAAAATATTTTCTTCTTTGAACTTTCGGTTACTGACCAACGCTCTAACGCACTAGGCTTACCTGCCGCCGCAGAAAAGGTAATTTTGTTTAAAAATTTTAATAAATGTGGCAACAAAAGTAAACAGTTTTTTGCATTTTCATTATGGGGTTTGATGAGGAATGTTTAGTACCCATATCAGGGAGCTTGACATTAAAACAAAAGGTTATACTCTAATTGACTTCCATAACAAGCTAGAAGAAGCCTTGTGCTAGCCTAATAAAACTTGTAATAAAGCCTAGTTTTACATTGTGCAGATGAGTTCAGACTGTTTCCACCAACAGAACTTGTTTTACATTTTTGCAAGATGAATTTAGGCTGAGCATAGTAACACTGCAGCAGCCTCAAACAAGGCTTGAAAAGGGGCTGAAAGTAGACAATCCTCAGGGGGTGAAAATGTGCCAACGGTGGAGAAAGTCTAAAACATATGGTACTCATCATCTCTGCTATGGACACGAGGAGGGGGAGAGTTAGAGAGGAGCACAGAGACGGAGTGTACCACAGAGTTTAGAAAGGGAAAGGGAAGGAGAGAGAGAAGAGAGAGAGAGAGAGGAGAGAGAGAGAGAGAGAGAGAGAGAGAGAGGAGAGAGAGAGAGAGAGAGAGAGAGTGTAACAGAGAGATGGAAATAGATAGATTTTAGTTTAGTTTATTATTCGAAACCATTTAAAAAAAACAAGCACACTATAAAACTTAAAAGCCATACATGCACATGAATAACATCATCGAGGAATAGCACACAATAAAGTCTGGGATTATTTCCATTGTGGGTCCCTGTTGAGACAAGATCGAAACGACAGTACGGCAAGTGAAATAATAAAACAAAAACAGAGAAGAAGAACATCTATCTCATCATTCCAGTCACATCATAGGGGTTATTCATATGGGCACAGAGGACATCAAACATATTTTTACTTTGTTTGTAAAGCTGTCCAGAGAGGACGTTGTTTTTATGGGCAGAGGCAACTCATTCCATTCTGAGGCTCCAGTTTAAAAGAAAGTACCTTTCCCAGCATTACTCCTGAACCTGTATAAGCACACATCAGCAACACCTGGTGCTGTGATTGTGTGCCTCCCTAACACGAGGAAAGTAATCACTTAGATATCTGGGCGCAGGACCATAAATACTCCTGTAAACCAAACCTAGTCTAATCTGGGACACCCTAGCCTCAACAGGCAGCCAGTTTAGTTCCTGAAAGCAGCTCCGGCCTATGTGAGTACGTGGACTCACCTTCAATACTACCCTGGTCAGCTTATTCTGGGCTATCTGGAGCTCCCCCTTCATAAGTTTAGATAAGCCCCCAAACCAGGAAGTACTAGCATAGTCAAAATGGCATTGAATGAGGCCAGTAGCTAGCACTTTCATGGAGTCCTTATCAAGCAGCTTGGAGTTTCTAGACAAAAACGTAATCCTGGCATTAACCTTCCCTAGCACCTTATTGGCCATGCTCACACCTCCCAAGCTTCCATCAAGGATACATCCCAGGTAGCTAACAGGTTTTAGTAGTCAGCACCCCCCCCCCCTAACTCCACTCTGATTTCAGACAACCTACACAATTTAGGATCTAAAAAAAATTGCTTCAGTTTTCCCTAAGTGCAGAGATAGCTTATTATCTCAAAGCCATTTGCTAATGTTAGTAAGCTCTGTGCTAAGTATGCTCTCCAACATAGTTTTACTTTTGTGAGACACCAGAAGTGTAGAGTCATCCGCATGAAGAAAAAGACGGCAAGAACAAGCATCTTTCATATCGTTAATATACAATAAAAACAGCAGAGGCCCAAGCACGCTCCCCTGCGGAACACCACAACTCATTGGTTTTGCCTGAGACAGTGAACCGTTAGCCTCTACTACTTGCTCCCTTCCTGATAAATAGGACTTTACCCAGCCTAGAGGGATACTGCTTAACCCCAGTGCCTCCAGTTTGGAGATTAGGAGACAGTGGTTAACTGAATCAAAGGCCTTCTGTAGGTCAAGCAGTACCATTCCACAGAGATTTCTCTCATCAATCTCTTTCCTGATGAAGTCAGTCAAGTAATGTAGACATGAGTCAGTGGAGTATGTTTTTCTAAAACCCGACTGAAAATCAGACATTAGACCCTGTTTGTTAGCATATTCATACATTTGCTCATGTACAACTCTCTCCAGGATCTTTGATGTTACACAGAGGATAGATACAGGCCTGTAATTCTCTGGGTCAGACTTTATCCCCTTCTTATACAGAGGATAGATACAGGCCTNCAGAGGATAGATACAGGCCTATAATTCCCAGGGTCAGACGTTATCCCCTTCTTATACAGAGGATAGATACAGGCCTATAATTCCCAGGGTCAGACTTTATCCCCTTCTTATACAGAGGTATAACTTCAGCTTGTTTCATGTCCCTGGGAAAGGTGCCTTGTTCAAGAGAGCGAATAAAAATATGCGTAATACAAGGGCCAATTTGCTCAGCAGAATCTATTAGAAACCTTGCAGGAATATTATCCAGGCCTGTGGCTTTGGAGTAATTAAACTCTGCCAGCATACGGACTATTTTGGCTGTTTGCTACCTTTGCAAAATAAAAAGAGTATGGCTGAACCCCTAACTCTACATAATACTTCTTGACTTGGTTGCTTCCATACAAACCAGAACTGGTGGGCAGCTTGCTAACCAGCTTGCTGGCAACAGAAGTTAAAAAAATAGTTGAATTCATTGGCAACCTCTGCTTTTTCATATACCATCTCCCCTCTGATGTTCAGTCCGATACTGTTTAGTTTGTTTTTGGTAGTACTACTACAGCGTAGTACCTTAAATGATTTCCAAAGCTTTTTAGGGTCATTTTTGTTCTCATTTATTTTCTCAGCAAAGTAACCCCTCTTAGCTTCATCCATCCTGCTCTGTGCTTCATTTCTGTGATGTTTATATAGGACAAAATCACGCTGCTCTTGACAGTTCTTACATTTCTTAAAGGCCTTATTCCTTGCTTGGATAGATTCTAGAATCTCATGATTAAACCAAGGGCTAGACCTCTGCTTTACCCTGACCCGTCTAATGGGAGCCATCACATTCACCACATCAAGGAATCTACATTTAAAGGCTTCCCAGGCACGGTCTACCCCTACACTATCCAACACAGGTGACCAGTCAATTTTTCCCACTTCCTCCCTAAACTTTTCTACACAGTATTTTTTGAGTCCTCTGATTCTAGCGGTTTTGTGACACTTAAATATATCTTTAAAAATCCTCCTTGTGCAAAATGTAATAAAATGATCCCTGATTCCATAGACTATTACTCCACTCTGCGATATTTTAGATTTATCAGACACCAATATTAAGTCATTTGTACTTTGCACTGTTTCACATATCCTGGTGGGATCTTTTATAATTTGGGTCAGAGCAAGTGATCTACAACAGTGCATAAATACATTGTGGGTTGGGATATTCTTTTTGTAGACATCAGTATTGAAATCCCCTAACAATAGTGTTTCCTTCAACAGGGAATCATTACAGTTTGACAACACAATTTCAAGACCTTCATAGAATGCATTCTGCTTGGGCGGCCTATAACACACCCCCAACACAATCGGCTTGGTTTTGGGAAGGCAGATATCCAGCCAGACAATCTCCAGATCAGCGTTTAAATCCGATCTGACGTTAAAAGTAATGTCTGATCTTACAAACGCACATATTCCCCCACCGTTCCGATTCCGATCCTTCCTGACAACAGAGTAATTACCTATCTTAATGTCTGAGTCACAAACAGATGTTTGGATTCAGATCTATTAATATCACTAATGAATCCAGCAGTGAGAAGACAGACTGAGAAACGAATGAATCCAGCAGTGAGAAGACAGACTGAGAAACTAATGAATCCAGCAGTGAGAAGACAGACTCAGAAACTAATGAATCCGGCAGTGAGAAGACAGACTCAGAAACTAATGAATCCAGCAGACTGAGAAGACAGACTCAGAAACTAATGAATCCGGCAGTGAGAAGACAGACTCAGAAACTAATGAATCCAGCAGTGAGAAGACAGACTGAGGGAGGAAGTGAGGTCACATTTCCCAGGTTGCTTGAGAAGTGTTGTCATAATCAATCAGCACGTTTCTTGGCATCTCCATTTCAGAAAAACTTTCTCAAGTAGGACAGAATAAAAATACATTTCTCAACTCCTCCGATCCTCTCTCACCTTCTCAAAACGGGTCTGATGGGAAAGGGGGGGGGGGGTCGCAGAAAATTCTTTGAGATTGAGCCCTGTGTCTATGAACTAATCAGAGGTATGTGTGAATGGTATGGGAGGGGGGGGGGGGGGGTGTCAGACCAGGAGAAATAGCCTCATCAATGTGATTAACAACCAGTTAGGAGAATCAGAGAATGAACGGTACCATTTCATACTAATGCTACAGAGCTTCAGCTACCGTAATCAAATATTTAAAACTGTGAGTGAAACCATTAGTCTTTCACAAGGCTTTCTGAAACGATCTAATCTACCATTCAACTCATCAGTGATTAGTCTAGTCTGGTTATGAGAGAGAGAGAGGAATGGAGAGACGAGAGAGAAAGTGATCGACACTGACAAAGAGAGAAAAAGATAAATAGAAAGAGAGAGAGGGGGAAGAGAGAGAGAGGAGGGGAACAGAGAGAAAAAGAGAGAGGGGAAGAGAGAGAGAGAGGGGGAAAAAGAGAGAGAGAGAGAGAAAAACAGAGCGAGAGGGGAAGAGAGAGAGAAAGAGAGAGAGAGAGAGGGGGAAGAGAGAGAGAGAGAGAGAGAGAGAAAGAAAGAGAAGAGAGAGAGAAGAGAGGAGAGAGAGAGAGAGAAAGGGGGAAGAGAGAGAGAGAGAGAGAAAGGGGGAAGAGAGAGAGAGAGAGAGCGAGAGAGAGAGAGAGAGAGAGAGAGAGAGAGAGAGAGAGAGAAAGAGAGAGAGAGAGAGAGAGAAAGAGAGAAACAGAGAGAGAGGGGGAAGAGAGAGAGAGAGAGAGAGAGAGAGAGAGAGAGAGAGAGAGAGAGAGAGAGAGAGAGAGAGGAGAGGGAGAGAGAGAGAGGAGAGAGAGAAGAGAGAGAGAGAGAGAGAGAGAGAAGGAGAGAGAGAAAAGAGAGAGAGACAGAGAGAGAGACAGAGAAACGCAGGTCGATGGTCATCATTATCATGACCCCACTAGGACATGTCTGTATTAGAGATGGGATATGATCAGCACAGCCTTCAACGAGCTACCTACAGGGTTTGAGCTGACATCAGTATCACCCATCAGACATGATATACTATTCACATGGTAGAGAACCCCTCTGTGCAGAGAGTAGAGGGGTACTACAGGACGCCGACAGAAACAGATGTACATAAATGAAGACCTACCGACTCTGTCAGAGATCCTAGTACCTCTCCTGACATCTTCGGTCATGAGAAACGGGCGGGGCGGATGACTCGCGAAGGGGCTAAGTACGAACCGGACCAGAACGAACGCCGGATGGTATCCTGTACACAGGGGACCCAGACACACACGTGGTTCATAAAACTCGAGGACAACCACCTGGTCCGTAGAGAGTACTCAGCACGCCCGACAGGACCGAGCTTCGATACAAGACAGACACACACCTGCTGCAGAGAGCCAACCGGAGACATGGGGTGGTTGACTACAGCATCCAGACCGCACAGACATTAGCTGTATAAGTGAGAGCTTATGGGTTATATTAATATAACCGTGGAAGGATCGACACGAGCGTCGCCAGAGAACGAGCGGAAAGCCAAAAGAAGCAGCCTGTCAAGAGAGACTACGAGACCCACAGGACATTTAATTTATAATATTATGGAAATGGAAGGACACCACCTCAGGAAGAGGGAGATACGAAGGACCCCACAGACATACCACGGGATATCACATGTAGACGAAACCACCGCTGTTGTCAGGAGAGTGAGGAGGAGACGGGGGTATTAACTACAGGACCCACAGGACAGGGTTATAAGACATGAACGACCACCCTCCTTTCAGAGAGGATACTACAGAACCACAGACAGTTTAGAACATTGACAGACACCACCTGGTCAGAGAGGTACTACAGACCCACAGACAGTTTAAAAAATAAGACACCACCGTGTACGAGAGGCGGGACCGGGGGGGGAGAGTTAGTCTGGTATTGCTGCAGAATACAGGACCCAACAGCCGGACAGTTTATCTATAAATGAGAGCGAGACGCAGCACCTGGTCAGAGACTGACTACCAAATAAACCAGGACGTTCACCAAGTGCTAGACCAGATGACCACCCACCCCATCAAATCAACCGAGCAAACGCAGCACAGACAGCACACACTAATCATCACATGCACAGCTATCAACCGGGAGCTGGGGCTTTTTATTACACTACAGAGCCCACAGGACAGTTATAAATGAAGGAACCACTTGATCAAGAGAGGTACTACAGGACCACACAGGACAGTTATAAATGAGACACCACCGGTTCAGAGAGGTACTACAGACCCACAAGACAGGTTATTAAATCGAAGACCACCCTACCTGTCAGAGAGGTTACTTACAAGACCCACAGACCAGTATAAATGAAGACCACCACCTGTCACGAGAGGACTACAGACCCCCAAACAGACATTTATAAAAATGAAGACACCCACCGTTCAGAGACGGTACTACAGACCCACAGACACTTATAAATGAAGACACCACCGTGTCAGAGAGGTACTACAAAGACCCACAGACAGTTATAAATGAAGACACCACCCTTGTCAGAGAGGTACTACAGACACCGACAGGCGAGCACAGGTATAATGAAGACAGCACCTGTCAGAGAGGTACTACAACCCCACAGACAGATATCACATGTAGACACCACCTGTCAGAGAGGTACTACAACCCCACAGACAGTATAAATGAAAGACACCCTGTCAGAGAGTAAACTACAGACCCACAGACAGTTATAAATGAAGACACCACCTGGTCAGAGAGGTACTACAGACCGCACAGGACAGTGAAAATTAAGACACCCACCTCCAGATAGTAACTACAGACCCCACAGACAGGATAAAATGAAGACAGGCCACCGTTCAGAGAGTACTACACCCCAACAGACAGTTATAATTGAAGGGACACCACCTGTCAGAGAGTACTACAGACCCCACAGACAGTTAGTAAATGAAGACACCACCTGTCAGAGAGGTACTACAAGACCCACAGACAGTATAAATGAAGGACACCACTGTCAGAGAGGTACACAGACCCACAGAAGTTATAATGGAAGACACCACCTGTCAGAGACGGTACTACAGGGACCCAACAGACAGTTATAAATGAAAGACAGCACCTGTCAGAGAGTACTAAGACCCACAGACAGTTATACATGTAGACCACCCACCTGTCAGAGAGTACCTACAGACCCACAGACAGTTTATAAATGAAGGACACCCTGCTCAGAGATCGGTACTACAGACCCACAGACAGTTATAAATGAAGACCACCAGCCTGTCAGAGAGTATACAGACCCACAGACAGTTAAAATTAGACACCAAACCTATCAGAGAGTACTACGACCCCACAGACAGTATATAAATGAAGACAGCACCTGTCAGAGAGGTTACTACAACCCACAGACAGTTATAAATGAGACCACCACTGTCAGAGAGGTACTGACAAACCACAGAACAGTTATAAATGAAGACACCACCTGTTCAGAGAGGTACTACCAGACCCACAGGACATATAAATGAAGAAACACCACCTGTCAGAGAGGTACTACAGACCCACAGACAGTTATTAAATGAAGACCACCACCTGTCAGAAGGTACTACAGACCCCACAGACAGTTATAAATGAAGACACCACCTGTCAGAGAGGTACTACAGACCACAGACAGTTATAAATGAAGACCACCACCTGTCAGAGAGGTTACTTACAGACCCCCAGACAGTTATAAATGAAGACACCACCCTGTCAGAGAGGTACTACAGGACCCACAAGACATTATAATGAAGACAGCACCTGTCAGAGGGTACTACAATCCCACAGACAGTTATAAAATGAAGACACCACCTGGTCAGAGAGACTACAGACCCCACAGACAGTTATAAATGAAGACACCACCTGTCAAAGAGGTACTACAGACCCACAGGACAGTGAAAATTAAGACACCACCTGTCAGAGAGTACTACCAGAACCCACAGACAGTTATAAATGAAGAACACCACCTGTCAGAGAGGTACTACAGACCCCACAGACAGTTATAAAAATGAAGACCACCACCTGTCAGGAGAGTACTTACAGGAACCCACAGACAGTTATAAAATGAAGACCCACCTGTCAGAGAGGTACTACAGACACCACAGACAGTTATAAATGAAGACACCCACCTGTCAGAACAGCAGGTACTACAGACGCCACAGACAGGTTCATTAAGATGAGACAAGCACCTGTCGAGGAGGTACTACAGACCCCACACGCACCAGTTATGACATGTAGACACCCACCCTGTCAGAGAACTGCGTAACTACAGAACCCACAGACAGTTATAAATGAAGACACCCTGTCAGAGAGGTCAACTACAACCCACAAGGACCAGTTATAAATGAAGAACACCACCTGTCAGAGAGGTACTGACAGACCCACAGCACAGTTAAATTAAGACACCACCTGTCAGAGACGTACTACAGACCCCACAGACAGTATAAATGAAGGACAGCACCTTCAGAGAGTACTACAAAAGACCACAGACAGTATAAATGAAGACAACACCTGTCAGAGAGGTACTAAACAGACCCCACAACAGTTATAAAGGAAGACACCACCTCAGAGGTACTACAGGACCCACAGACAGTTTAAAATGAAGACCAACCACCTTGTCAGAGAGTTATCTAAACAGACCCACCAGACAGTTATAAATGACAGGAACACCACTCTGAGAGAGGACACAGACCCACAGGACAGTTATAATGAAACAGCCACCTGTCAGAGAGGTACTACAGACCCCACAGACAAGTTATACATGTAGACACCACCTGCTCAGAGAGGTACTACAGACCCACAGACAGTTATATAATGAACGACACTCCTGTCAGATGAGGTACGGACAGCACCCACAGACAGTTAAAATGAGGACACCACCTGTCAGAGAGTACTAACAGACCCACAGAACAGTTAAAATTAAGACACCAGCCTATCAGGACGGTTACTACAGACCCCACAGGACAGTTATAAATGAAGACAGCACCTGTCAGAGAGGGTACTACAGACCCACAGACAGCGCTAGAAAATGAAAGACACCACCCGGTCAGAGAGGTACTACAGACCCACAGACCAGCTACTAAATGAAAGACAGTCCAACTCACTGCTACCCAGAGATCGGAGGGATACCTTACAGATCACACCATGAACAGTATTATCTAACAATGAAGACCACCACCGGTCATGGACGAAGGTATACAGACCCACAGACAGTTAAAAAATGAAGACACACCACCTGTCAGAGAAAGCGTACTACAGACCCCACAGGACAAGTCGTATACTAGATTGACAGACACCACCTGTCAGAGAGGTACTACAGACCCACAGACAGTGTATAAATCGAAGACACCACCTGTCAGAGAGGATACTACAGACCCACAGCGCGACCAAGTCTATACAATGAAGACACCACCCTAGTCAGGACGAAGGTTACTACAGATCCCCACCGACAGTTATAAATGGAAGACTAGCACCTGGTCAGAGAGGTCACTACAGACCCACAGACAGTTATAAATTGAAGACACCACCTTCAGAGAGTTTACTACAACCCCGACAGACAGTTATAAATGCAAGACACCACCTGTCAAAGAGTACTACAGACCACAGACAGTTAAAATTAAGGGACACCACCTGTCAGAGACGGTCACACGACCCCACAGGACAAGTTATAAATGAAGACACCACTGTCAGAGCAGGTACTACAGACCCACAGACAGAGGAAATGAAGACACCACCTGTCAGAGATCGGTACTACAGACCCACAGACAGTTATAAATGGAAGACACCACCTGTCAGAGAAGCTCACACAGACCCACAGGACCAGTTATAAAAGAAGACACCACCCTGTCAGAGAGGTACACAGACCCACAGACAGTTATAAATGAAGACACCACCTGTCAGAGAGGTACTGCAGACCCGACAGACCCCGTTATAAATGAATACCAGCACCTGTCACGACGCAGTACTAACAGACCCACAGCATATACATGTAGACACCACCTGTCAGAGAGATACTACAGGACCACAGAAGTTATAAAATGAAGACACCCTGGTCAGAGAGGTACTACGGGACCCAACAGACAGTTATAAATGAAGAACACCACCTGTCTTAGAGATACTATCATATCCACAGACAGTTAAAATTAATTATCTATCTCTATCTCTTATCATGAAGAGGTACTTTACAGACCCCACCAGACAGTTATAAATGAAGACAGCACCTGTTCAGAGAGTACTACAGACCCACAGACAGTTATAAATGAAAGGGACACCACTGTCAGGAGGTACTAACAGACCCACAAAGACAGTTTATAAATCGAAGACACCGACCTGTCAGAGAGGTACTACAGACCCACAGACAGTTATAAATGAGACAACCACCCCTGTCAGGAGTTGGTACTACAGACCCACAGGACAGTGATAAATGAAGAACACCACCTTTCCAGAGAGGTACACAGACCCCCACAGACAGTATAAATGAAGACACCACCCTGTTCGAGAGGTACTAACAGGACCCACAGAACAGTTATAAAGAAGAGCACCAACCTGTCAGAGAGGCTACTAACAGACCCACAGACAGTTATAAGATGAAGACACACCTTCAGAGAGGTATACAGACCCACAGACAGTTATAAATGAGACAGCACTGTCCAGAGAGGTACTACAGACCCCCACAGACAGTTATAAATGAAACACCACCTGTCAGAGAACGGTACTAACAACCCCACAGACAGTTATAAATGAAGGACACCACCGTCAAAGAGGTACTTACAGACCCACCAGACAGTTAAAATTAAGACACCACCTGTCAGAGAGGTACTACAGACCCACAGACATTATAAATGAAGACACCACCTGTCAGAACGTACTACAGACCCCACAGACAGTATAAATGAAGACACCACCTGTCAGAGAGTACTACAGACCCACAGACAGTTATAAATGAAGACACCACCTGTCAGAAAGGTACTACAACCCAAGACAGTTATAAATGAAGACACCACGTCAGAGAGTACTACAGACCCACAGGACAGTATATTAAAAGGGAAGAACAGCACCTGTCAGAGAGGTACTTGACAGACCCCCACAGACAGTTATACATGTAGACCCACCTGGCAGAGACGTCTACTACAGACCCAACAGACAGTTAGAAAATGAAGGACACCCTGTCAGAGAGGTACTACAGACCCACAAGACCAGTTATAAGATGAGAGACACCACCTGTCCAGAGAGGTACGACAGACCCACAGACAGTTAAAATTAAGGACACCCAACCCCTGTCAGAGAGGACTACAGACCCCACAGGGCGGAACCAAGGTTAATAATGAAGGACAGCAACCTGCAGAGATTACTACAGCCACAGACATTATAATAACGACACCACCTGTCAGAGAGTACTACAGACCCCCACAGACAGTTAAAATGGGGGGAAGACACCACCTGTCAAGAGAGGTACTAACAGACCCACAGACCAGGATTAAATGAGACACCCACCTGTCAGAGACCGGTACTACAGACCCACAGACAGTTTATAAAGGTTAAGACACCACCTGTCAGAGAAGGGTACTACTAGACCCACAGACAGGCTTATCAAATGAAGACGACACCTAGGTCAAGAGAGGTAACTACAGACCCCACAGACAGTTATACATGTAGACACCACCCTGTCAGAGACCAACGACGACAGACCCACAGACAGTTATAAATGAAGACACCCTGGCAGGAGAGTAACTAAAGCGAGGCACCCACAGACCAGTGTATAAATGAAGGACACCACCCGGCTCCAGAGACAGTACTACAACCCACAGACAGTTTAAAAATTAAGACACCACCTTATCAGAGAAGGTACTCACAGACCCCACAGACCAGTATAAATGAAGACCAGCACCTGTCAGAGAGGTACTACAGACCCAACCAGACAGTTATAAATGAAGGGACACAGCCTGTCAGAGAGTTAACACAGACCCACAAGACGTTATAAATGAAGACACCACCTGTCAGAGAGGAGTTACTACAGACCCACAGACAGTTCATAAATGAAGACACCACCGTCAGAGAGTACTACAGACCCACAGACAGTTATAAATTGAAGACACCAACCTTCAGAGAGGGTACCTACAGACGCCCATCAGACAGTTTAAATGAAGCACACCAACCTGTAGAGAGTACTGCAGACCCACAGGACAGTTATACAATGAAACACCACCTGTCAGAGAAGTACTACAGACCACAGACAGTTATAATGAAGACACACCTGTCAGAGAGGTACTACAGACCCACAGACAGTGATAAATAAGACAGCACCTG
>NW_019946864.1:13777-27022 GCF_002910315.2 Salvelinus sp. IW2-2015 | reverse complement strand
GTCCAGTCCGCAGTCCAGTCCCGTTCCCAGTCCCAACACTGGGACGCTGCTTGCCCTACGATAACAACTATGAGGGCTTATTGGGTAAGAGTCTACTGTAGATCAGGGTCCGGACAGGGCTTATTGTATACCTCTACTGTTAGATCAGGTCCCGGACGATGGGCTATTGTAAAGTCTACTGTAGATCTAGGGTCCAGGCAGGGCTATCTGTATACCTCTACTGTAGGATCAGGTCCGCAGTGACAGGGCTATTTGTACCTCTACTGTAGATCAGGGTCAGGACAGGGCTATTGTAAACTCTTATGTAGATGCAGGTCCCATGGACAGGAGCTATTTGTAACTCTCCGTAGATCAGGGTCGCGGACAGGGCTAATTGTAAAGTCTACTGTAGCATCAGGGTCCAGGACAGGGTTTATTGTAACGCTCTACTGTAAGATCAGGGTCCAGGACAGGGCTATTGTACCTCTACTGTAGATAAGGGTCCAGGATAGGGCTATGTGTAACTCTACTGTAGATTAAGGTCCCAGGAAAGGGCTGATTGGTACCTCTACCGTAGATCAGGGTCGCAAGGACAGGGCTTTGTAAAGTCTACTGTAGATCAAGGTCCCAGGGACAGGGCTATGTGTAACCTCTACTGTCAGATCAAGGGTCCAGGACAGGGCTATTGTAACCTCTATCTGTAGATCAGGGTCGCAGTAAGGGCATTGTAAGTCTAACTGTAGATCAGGGTCCGGACAGGGCTATTGTACCTCTACTGTAGATCAGGGTCCAGCGACAGGGCTATTGTAACCTTTAGCCGTAGATTCAGGGTCCAGGACAGGGCTATTGTAAAGTCTACCGTTAGATCATGGGTCCAGGACATGGCGTTATTGTAACCTCTACGTGTAGATCAGGTCCGCAGGACGGGCTATTGTAACTCTACTCTAGATCAGGGTCCAGGACAGGGCTATTGTATCTCTGCTCTCAGCCACAGTCTGTAAAGGGAGTCCTCCGGAGTCAGCCAACCAGTTCAGCCACCCCAGTCAGCCAACCAGCCAGCCACCAGTCCAGCTAAACAACCAACCACCACAGCCAACCAGCCGCCCAACCAGCCAGTCGCCAACCAGCCAGCTTAGCCAGCTAGCCAATCTGCCAGCCGTCAGGTCAACCAATCAGCCAGCTAAACCAGCCAGCCAGCTAGCCCAGCCAACCCAGTCAGCCAACCAGTTCAGCCAACCAGCCAGTCAACCACTCAGCCACCCAACCAGTCAAAAATCAGCCAACCAACGCAGCAGTCAACCAGCCAACCTAGTCAGCAACTGAGAGGACTGAGAGGAGGAGAGGGGCAGGAAGAGAGGGGAAAGGAAGGGGAGGAAGATAAGCCACAGAGGAAGGCGGTGTATGAGTTACATATCAACCAATAGAGGAAGGCGGTGGTTAGAGTTACATATCGACCAGCAGAGGAAGGCGGGTTAGAGTTACCTATCGACCACAGGGAGGCGGTGGTAAGAGTTAATTTCGACCACAGAGGAAAGGCGGTGTAGAGGTACATAATCGCACAGAGGAGGCGTGCGTGGGGGGTAGAGTTAACATTTTATCGACCACAGAGGAAGGCGGTTGTAGAGTTTACTATCGACCACAGAGGAAGGCGGTGTAGAGTTACATATCGACCGGCACAGAGGAAGGGCGGTGGTAGAGTTACATTTCAGACACCGAGGGAAGGCGGTGTAGAGTTACATATCAACCACAGAGGAAGGCGGTGTAGAGTTACATATCGACCACGAGGAAGGCGGTGTAGAGTTACATATCGACGCACAGAGGAAGGCGGTGCTAGAGTTACATATCGACCACAGAGGAAGGGGTGTAGAGTACATATCGACCACAGAGGAAAGGCGGTGTAGAGTTACATATCGACCACAGAGGAAGGCGGTGTAGAGTTCATATTGAACGCACAGAGGAAGGCGGTGGTAGAGTTACCTATCGACCACAGAGGAAGGCGGTGTAAGCAGTTACTATCGACCACAGAGGAAGGCGGTGGTAGAGTTCATATGACCACAGATGGAAGGCGTGTAGAGTTACATATCGACCACAGAGGAGGCGGTGTAAGAGTTACATATCGCCACAGAGGAAGGGCGTGGGTAGACTTACATATCGACCAGAGGTTGAGTCTGTTTCCCACATGATTTTTTGCAGAGAACCAAACCTATCACTCAGGCACGAACACACGGCACAGCACACACATCAACACGCACGCACGCACCAGCACGCCGCACGCCACGCACGCACGCACGCACGCACACGCCAACACACCAACACACACACACACACACAGCACACACCCACGACACACAACACACACACACACACACACCACACACACACACAACGACACAACACACAACACATTTCCTGATTGAGGGCCATCTAGTCTTAGTTTCCTGTCTCTTGTGTTAGATCTTAGTTCCTGTTGTGACAGTGTTAGATCTTAGTTGCCTGTCTGTGACAGTGTTCGATCTTAGTTCCTGTCTGTGACAGTGTTGATCTTAGTTCCTGTCTGTGACAGTGTTTAGATCTTAGTTTCCCTGACTAACAGGGTCAGTGGTTTTGGTGTGTGTGTGTGTGTTTGTGGTGTGTGTGCATAAAAGTGTGTGTGTAAAACGGAATATGCGGCATGCATGTGTATGTATGAGAGCGCTCGGACATGTACTGTAGAGGAATCCATGTGTTTGTCCTTTGTCATGAGATGGATATATAGCTTGCGTGAGCACAACGTATGTACGGTAATGTTATGTAATGAATGTGTGTGAAGCATCTGGGAGCTGGTCCTGAAGCTTACACCTCTTGTCTCTCCTCTGTCTTCTCTCTCTCTGCTCTCTCTCTCTCTTCGTCTCTCTCTCTTCTCTCTCTCTCTTCTCCTCTCTCTCTCTCGTCTCTCTCTCTCTCTCTCTCTCTCTCTCTCTCTGCTCTCTCTCTCGTCTGTTCTATTCCCAGTGGTCGTCTGGTGTGGAGGAAGGAAGGTCCCAAGAAGCTGAGAGGAGAGCAGAGGGAAGGGTTAGAACAGAGGGAGAGGGAAGGGTTAGAACAGAGGGAAGGGTTAGTAACGAGGGCAGAGGGACAGAGGGAAGGGTTAGCCAACAGAGGGAAAGAGGGAAGGGGTTAGAACAGAGGGAAGGGTTAGAAACAGAGGGAAAGAGGGAAGGGTTAGAAAGAGGGAAGGGTTAGAACAGAGGGCATTGTTTAGAAAAGAGGGAAGGGTTAGCAAAGAAGGGAACAGAGGGCAAGGGTTAGAATAGCGGGAATCAGAGGGAAGGGTTTTAGAACAGAGGGCATGGTTAGAACAGAGGGAAGCGGTTAGAACAGAGGGCAGAGGGAACAGAGGGAAGGGTTAGAACAGAGGAGAGGTTTTAGAACAGGGCGACAGAGGGAGGGTTAGATAACAGAGGGCAGAGAAGGGTTTAGACAGAGGGAGAGGGAACAGAGGGAGGGTTAGAACAGAGGGGAAGGGTTAGAAACAGGAGGGAAGGGTTAGAAAGAGGGAAGGGATTTTTGAACAGAGGAAAGGGTAAACAGAGGGAAGGGTTTAGAACAGAGGAATGGGATAGAACGAGGGAAGGGTTAGAACAGAGGGAAGGGTTAGAACAGAGGGAAGGGTTAGAACCGAGGGAAGTGGATAGAAAGCGGGAAGGGTTAGAACAGTGGGCAGAGGGAAACAGGCGGGAAAGGGCCTAGAACAGAGGGAAGGCATCTGTAGCTTTCTGCCTGACAGTAAAAGAGAAGATGGAGCAGAAAGATGGAGCAGAAAGATGGAGCAGTTTCCTGTACAAAAAGAAGAATGAAAAAATCAAGAGAAAATAACCACAGACGTGGCGCCAAAATATTTTGCACTTTCTCCTCCCGATGTTTGAACTTTCTTCCTGTTTTGGGACATGTGTTTGCTTATTTTTAGTGTGTCTTAAAAGGTCTCGGTAAGAATAATACCTCTTCTTCCTCATTGTTACCTTAATGTGTAAAGTGCGAGACAGTTATCCCCTGTAGGCTTTCTTCACTGGGACATTATCAATGCTCTGGCTCTTTCACTGGACATTATGCCCGTGTTTCTGGCTCTTATGGGACATTATCCGTGTTTCTGGCTCTTTCCACTGGACATTATCAATGCTTTCTGGTTCTTCACTGGGACCTTATCCCGTGTTTCTGGCTGCTTCACTTGACATTAATCCGTGTTTCTGGTTCTTCACTGGGACAATTATCCGTGTTTCTGGCTCTTCAGCTGGACATTATCCGTGTTTCTGGGTTTCTTCACTGGGACATTATCCGTGTTTCTGGTTCTTTCACTGGGCCATTAATCCGTGTATCGGTTTTCACTGGGACTTATCCGTGTTTCTGGTTTTCACTGGGACATTATCCGTGTTTCTGGCTCTTCACTGGGACATTATCAATGCTTTCTGGTTCTTCCTGGGACATTTATCCGTGTTTCTGGTCTTTCACTTGGAATTATCCGTGGTTTCTGGCTTTCCACTTGGACATTATCCGTGTTTCTGGCTCTTCATGGACCTTATCGCGTGTTTTGGCTCTTCACTGGGACAGTTATCCGTGTTTCTGGCTCTTCACTTGGACATTATCCGTGTTTCTGGCTCTTCACTGGGGACATTATCACGTGTTTCTGGCTCTTTCACTGGGACATTATCCTGTGTTTCTGGCTTCTTCACTGGGTACATTATCGTGTTTCTTGGTTCTTCACTGGGACATTATCCGTGTTTCTGGTTCTTCACTGGGACATTATCCGTGTTTCTGGCTCTTCACTGGGACATTATCCGTGTTTCTGTGTCGTTCTTGCAACACAACATCCTGTCATTTCATATAACAGCACACGAAAGTAGAAGCACAGTTAAATGTGTCTTCCAACACGGCAAACTTTTCCTATAATGTGTATCCGCCAGTCCCAACGTTACTCTGTCAGCTGTGAGGCTGTGTTCCCTCTGTTCTGTCTCCTTAGTAACACTGATGACAAGAAGAAGCTTTTATTTTAAACGAGCTGCAGAACAACAGCCTCAGTTTGCCCTCCAATAAACTGCTAAACTGTAGCTGTAACCAGCGGAAACCAACGACAACCCGTTAGATCACCAGTTACCCGACGATCATGTCTTTTTTTTTTGTGTGTGTGTGTTCACGAACCCCAGGGAAGACTAGCTGTTGTCATAGCGTCCTGGGAAACCGAAAGATYAAAGTTCAGAGTTCAGCTGCAGAAGTAAAGGGACTCAATCTTCCCATAATTCACCTCTTCAGAAGTCCAGTAGCTGTGTGTGAAGTGTTATTTACGTTGGTCCCTGACTAGAGAGGCTATATGTACAGGGAAGTAGTGCACAAATACAAGCGAATGTGTTCAGTATGTTTTGTTTTGTAAAATGTATATGAACTGCAATATTCATTATATGAAATTGGTATGGGTGGAAAGGAAACTGTGAGACTGACCGAGTTAAGTTTAAAGTATTTCTTTATGAGTCATAATATTGAGAGGTTTAGACATGAAACCCCCGGCACTGTATATTAAATCAAACATAAGATAATTTAGGCAGAACAGACACTGAACAGGCCAACAGAGTCAGAGAGAGAGAGATATGGGGGYTGTATTCACTAGGAACCAAACAGAAGCAAACAGGACGAAACGGGGAGGGACCCTACCTGAATTTTTCAAATAGAAACTCTTGTTTTTTTTTTTGCTACGGTGTGCACTAATGAATACACCTCGGCTGAAATTCCATGTCAGAAACACAGCGATTCTTTGGGTCACGTTTTGTCTGTGGTCTGTTATGTTAACCCATTAGTCCTAATAATATGTTACGGTAAACCACAGGTCTGATATCACTTCAACAGTGGCGGAACTGACGCAAAATGTCACCGCAGTCATAATTAAAAAATATATATAAAATACAAAATAAAAGACTGACGAAAAAAATAATGATATCCCCCCCTCCCTCATATGGAAATTGTTATCTTTCTAAATTCAGAAAGATGAGGTTTGTTTATGTGTGATTGTGATTGTTTATGTGTGTATTTGTTTGCTTATATGGACTTATCCCTGGAAGCCATACACTGTCCCCATGGAACTAAAGTTTGGTCCCTAACTTCCCTAAAAAGTTGCATATCGCGGAGGCTATTCGATGCTAATGCCAATACGCCACAGGATGTTTTTGTGCTGGTCAAGGGCTGTCAAGTCTGAAGTGAACCAAGGGCTATATCGTTCTTAGTTCTACATGTTTTGAATGGGGCATGCTTATTTAATAGATTGTGAGGGAAAGCACATCTTAAAGAATAAACCAGGCAATTCTCTACTGAACGGGATGGGTCACTGTCCTTCAAAGATACCGCGGCCAGGTCGATTAAGGAAAGGCCTGCTTGCTTGAATGGTTTAAGGGAGGCATTGACAGGATTAGGGGGGTCGTTTGACCGCCGGACCCATTACGGACGCAGCAATGAAGGCAGTGATCGCTGAGATCCTTGGTTGAAGACAGCAGAGGTGTATTTAGAGTGCAGGGGTTGGTCAGGAGGATATCTAAAGAGGGTGCCCGGTGTGGACGGATTTGGGGTTTGTACCTGTAGGTTCCGTGATAATTTGTGCGAGATTGGAGGGGCATCTATCTGTAGATTGTAGGACGGCCGGGGGTTTAAAGCCCAGGTTTAGGTCACTAACAGTACTGTGAACTCGTTGAAGATAAAGGAGGGCAATCAATTCAAATATGGAGTGCAGGGCACAACTGGGGCTGAGGGGGTCTATAGTTCAAGCGGCAACCAGTGGAGAGACTTTGTTTCTTAAAGGTGGAGTTTTTAGAAGTAGAAGCTCGAACTGTTTTGGGCAGAGACCTGGATAGCATGGAAACCAAAAGGGGGGGAAAATTTTTTGTCTTTTTTTTGGGGCCAAGGGGGCTTTTATTTCTTTTTATTTTTGCTTTGGCCAAGTTTTTAGATTGTGACCCCGCCCCCTGCCACTTTATGCTAGTCTCTATCTTGCCGGAAAATGTTGTAGTTTGGGGGTGGAAATTTCAGGAATTTTCAAAGACCAAACTTAGGGAGGAGGTTTTCTTGATGTTAATATGATGAATCCAAGGCCTTTACGGTTACAGAAGTCAACAAACTTGATAGCACCTGGGAGAATAGGGTGTGGGCACTGGGGTCACAGTGGCCTGGGTAACCTTCTACACACCCAACAGGAACATAGGAAGAGTAGGGATAAGGGTACGGCTGAAGGGCTATAAAGAACGTTGTCTAGTGTGTTGGGAATAGAGAATAAAAGGAGCAGATTTTTTTCTGGGGGTCGGGGGGGTAGAATAGATTCAGGGATATAATGTACAGACAAGGTATGGTAGGATGGTAGTACAGTGAGCGTAAACCTAGCTTGAGTGACGATGAGAAGAGGTTTTCTTGGTGGGACCAGTTAAGGCAGGTGTGGGGGGTGGACCAAGAAAAGAGCTATCTAAGGCCAGGTGCCGGGGACTGAAGGCTCTACAGTGAAATAAACAATAAGGACTAGCCAAGACAGCAGTAGACAAGGCACATTGACATTAAGAGAGAGGCATAGAAGGCAGTCACGCGTGGTTGATCGGGAGAGCTTAGACAACAACGGGTAAATGGAGATGAATGGTCAGTTAGGTACATACTTAGCTGGCTAGCTGGCTAGCTCCTAAGTTCGAGGACTGGGGCCGAACAGATTAACAAAAATTTGACATTGATCCGTGTTATTGAAACAGGTCCACGGGGCATCAGCTGTTGTAGCCGAGTGATCATTAGGGTCCAAAGAAAGCAATAGGTGAGGTTCAGGGAGCCGTTCAGTAGTCCCAGTACTACGCTAAGGCGAGTGGGAGACACGCGCGCTTAGAAAAGCTAGTGGGCCAGGGCAAGAAGATGGGTCTTCGGTGACATTGCAACAAAGAAAATCCGTGAGACCAACATTGGGGCGACCACGTCGGCCAAACCAGTCGTGACTGATCGGCGGTGCCTCCGCTCAACAAACCAAAGGGTCCAGGCCAATTGGCAAAAATAGGTATTGTATCCTAGAGATTAGCTGGTATATGGGCCGAGCTCGTGGCTAGCTCAAGCTAACTGGAGTGCTTGCTTCGGGATAGAGGTGTAGCTAGCGTCAGCTTAACAGGAGCCACTCGGTAGCAGTAGCTAGCTGCTATGATCCAGTTGTTAATGATCCAGAGCGACAGGAAATCCGGTGGATGGTGTAGGGGGAAGCAGGTCCGATATGGGTTGTGCAGACTAGGCGATGGTTTTTGTCCGAGCTAAAGCTGGCGGTGTCTTCGAGCTGAAAGGGGGAGAACAAGATTAGTAGCTAGTAGCTGGCTAGCTCCTGACGTAGGTTCCAGTTCATAAGGGAATAAAAATAGCAGATCCGTACACATTTAGGTGAGCGGGTTGCAGGAAAGGTATATTAGAGCTCATAGATAGAATGTGAAGATTAAATGTATAAGATAAAATATTTTTTTTAAACGGTCTATTTACACGGGATTAAGACAAAGACAAATTAAAGACAAAACACAAACAACGACCGACTGCTGACGCCATCTTGGATTTATCCAAGAGTCTCATAGCAAGGGGTCTGAATACTTATGTACAGTAAGGGGGATTTGTTTTTTATTGTTAAAAAAAATTGCAAAAAAATCGAATACCTGTTTCCACTTTGTGTTTTATGGGGTACTGTGTGTAGATTGCTGAGGATTTTTATTTAATTTAATCCATTTTAGGAAATACGGCCTGTAATGTAACAAAAATTTGGAAAAAATAGGCAAGGAGTTCTGAATACTTTCCGAGGCACTGTAGCTACTATATTGTGGATCACTGTTCCAATGGGGTACGGATACAGCTTAGAACAAAAGTTCGACAGATTATTTCAAATGTGAATCAATACATGTGGGATGATCTTGTCCCTGTATGCTTGTAAACACCCTGGTAAGGTACGATTATAACTGAACCAGATTGCAGGTACTGGTTACAGTGAGAAGCTTCCTTCTTGCGCAGACAAGCTTGATTGAAAACCCAGTCAATATTTCAGGTCCCCAAGAATGTAGACTTCTCTGTTACATCACATACACTATCAAGCATTTCACACACATTAGTTAGTTACTGACTGTTAGCACTTGGTGGCCTTACCAAAATAATAAGCTTCAGATGAGTGGCAGGTTTAACCTGCTACCACAGAACTCAATAAACTAATATGAGATTTCTCTAAGCAATACAGGGAAATGGGCCTCTGAAAAGATTACTGTACACTATATGTACAAAGGTTATGTGGACACCCTTCAAATTTAGTGGATTCGGGCTATTTCAGCCACTCAAGCTCTATTCAGTACGGGCCCATTCTACTACTTTGCCAGCACAATATGTGTTCGTCGCGGAGGTTCATTAAATGGCGTTTCATGGCCAAGCAGGCCGCACAAAGCCTAAGATCACCATGTGCAAATTGCCAAGCTTCAGCTGGAGTTGTGTAGGTCCTCGCCGCCATTTGGAACCCTGGAGCAGTGAAACGCATTCTCTGGAGTGATTAATCACACTTCACCATTCTGGCAGTGCCGATGAACTCTGGGTTTGGCAGATGGCCAGGAGAATGCTACTGCCCCAATGCATAGTGCCAACTCGTACAGTTTGTGGACGAAGAATAATGGTTTGGGGCTGTTTTCATTGGTTCGGGCTAGGCCCCTGAGTTCCAGTGAAGGGAAAATTCTTAACGGCTACAGCATACAATACATTCTAGACAATTCTGTGTTTCCAACTTTGTGGCCAACCGTCTGGGAAGGGCCCTTTCCTTGTTTCAGCATGACAATGCCCCCATGCACCAAACGCGAAGGTCCATAAGAAATGGTTTGTCGAGTATCTGTGTGAAGAACGTGACTGGCCTGCCTTATACACAGCCCTGACTTCACCCCCTTTCGAACACCTTGATATTTCGAACGCCAACTGGGCGAAGCCTGGCCTTAATTGCCCAACATCAGTGGCCCGACCTTCACTAATGCTCTTGTGGCTGAATGGAGCAAGTCCCTTGTCAGGCAATGTTCCACATTTTGGTGGAAAGCGGTATCCAGAAGGAGTGGAGGCTGTTATAGCAACAAAGGGGGACCAACTACAAATTAATGCAATGATTTTGGAATGAGATGGTTCGATGCAGCAGGTGTCCACATAATTTTTGGGTTCATGTAGTGGACTATAGCAAAGTACCTCCCCGTAAGCATTCCTGTCTCTCTTATATAGATTGTTAATATCTTTGTATCGCTAACTTCTGATCTCATTCAAATTAATGTTATCTAAGTGAGTCTCAGAAATGGGCTAATATTTCTGAAATGTTTATCTGATGTTAGCCAGTTATGATTTGGTAGGGAACCTTATTTCTAAGGCTACATAATATGGGCTATTTTCATCCCTGTTTCCTGGGTAGCGTCTCATTAATATGTAAAAGACAAACAGAGCAAGATATAAATAAAACATTCACAGGCCCATAATCATTGGTGTGTGTAAGTGTGTGAGCTGGGGGTTTGAAGCGGACAAACCCATGGGCTTGGCTTCTCATCCCTTCCAGGCTTTTTGAGGAGGGAGGGATGGACAGTGAGCCTGTCATAGCAGATTGGTAAGCAATGTCCCCACGTGCTCCGGCAAGCGTTCATGCCGGGAAATAGTTATTTCATCTTCTTGGCGCACAGCTTCAGGATAGTAATTGTTGAGGAAGACAAGTCTTGGCTCTTTCCAGAACAGCAAACCTTGTCATCGACCTCCGAATCTGATCGGTTATTCTGACCTCAATGACCAGGCATCTTATTATTTGCGTATGTGATCCGCCTACTGTGAAGGAGTTAAGCGGGTAGGCCTAGACTCTAGACGATCCTATCTGCGTTGTAAATAAAACATTTGTTCAAGAGATTTAAATTAAAGAGACTGCACAGAGGCTTAACATTTATTGAGATGTGCGTGAGTGGAGCTATCAGAATAAGTCATCACACGGAACCTTGTATTTTCGAAAGTAAGCCATGCATCACAGAAACACAATCGGCGAAGCCTGAAACACGTTCATCAGTAAAGCAAGTAGAATAGAGACAAAATTAACGTTTGGAATTGTAAACTGCGGATTGCTCTGGGAACTCAACACGGAGAAAGCCCAAAACAGGACCCCCTGCAACAAAGATGAGGCGCCATAGCAAGTGGCAAGGCGAGATGCCTTTCACAAGCTGTAAAAGCAAGCGACATAGCAGAGAGGGCCTTTAAACATGTTAAGCCTCGTAGCGCCAGTCGCTAGACCACCTCCATAATAGCTCAGAGGCGAGCAGTAGGAGTGCGAAAGCACTACCCATAGTACCAGAGTAATGGCTCGCAAATCATACCTATTGTCTAGCAGCGTGACACATCACCACCAGTGGTGTGTCACCCAAGGCATGTTTGATAATACCGGGAAGATATACACTTGTGGACCGATCACGAGCTACACAATGTGCGAGCGCTCTTCAGCAACACGAGTCAATACCGCGATTGAGACAGCAGATGAGCGTGCATTCATAGTGCACTGGTCATCACCGGAGTAAGCCTCACTGTCTCATGAGTCTTCTCAAGTAACACCCCTGTGGAGATAGAGGCGCACACGACGTCACCAAGCAATGCCTGTATCCCCACATAGCACGGAACAGACACTACTCTATTGGCATATGCTAGACTATACTACCTCCCAAACGTTGACTATCACGCACTATCCGACCATTCCACAATCCGAGACATCAATTATCTTGAGAGGAAGACGCTCTTTTGATAAAACAGAATGGACAAGACTTATGTTATTTACAAAAGGCACCCAAAGACACATAAACGAGCACAATGAGCTCAAGATCTCCCAAGCACAAAGCTAAGGGACTCAGCGAGAGACTCTCTCGCACGCTCTAAAAATATGTTAATAGTGGTGTATCATTATACTCGTCCAATGCGACGAACTCTCACATTAACAGGCAATCTGTCTGACAGTTGATATGACCACTTTATACACGCGCTGCAGCGTTACCACTCCCACCGCTCAGGAAGATAAGCCCGTACACTAGTATACTATCACAGAGCTGGCCACACTCTCTCGGTGTGTCCGATGTGACCTCAGATCTCCCTGTGCTCCCTTCCTCTCTCCGATATGTCGGTCCACTCACAGTCCGGTACCGCGAGGATTAGTCATGAGGAGCCGTTTATGTTACTTCAATCCTCCAGGCAAGGTCTAAGTTGTACAAAGCAAAATCACGAACCAGTTACCCCTCCGTCACAATATATACGATGACAGGGGTACCCTACCAGGGAACTGTGGTTTAACTGCCTTGAGTCTCCACGGTGTAATAAACAATCAGATGTCCTCTCACCTTGTATAATTCGCGTCTCAGGTATTTCGATCCAGCAACCTTTCGGTTACTGGCTAGTTATTGTGTATCTTTTATTAATTTTTACCTAGTTTATTCGGCCGTAAAATATTTTCTTAACTCTTCGTTGACTGCACTAGGTTTAGGGACTTTGTAAGTCAGGAGGCATCTCACGGTAGGCCAGGTCTACTTGTCTGTATCGAGCGCATGTGACAAATAAAGTTTGATTTGATTGATAGGGGCGAGGGGTATATGGGTGCAGCGTTAGGAGGTAGGGTAGAGTGGTGCAGGTTAGGGGTAGGTAGGGTAGGATGGGATAGGGGTAGTAGGGTTAGGATGGTGCAAGATAGAGGGAGGATGGGGATGCAGGTAGAGGGTAGGATGGGTGCAGGATAGGGTAGAGGGTAGGATGTGGGTGCAGGCTAGGGGCGTAGAGGTAGGATGGGTGCAGGATAGGGTAGGAGCTAGGATGGGGTGCAGGTATAGGGTAGAGGTAGGATGGGTGCATATAGGGGTGAGGGTAGATAGGGCAGGGGGTAGAGGGTAGGATGGGGTGCAGGACTAGGGGTAGAGGGTAGGATGGGGTGCAGGATAGGGGTAGAGGGTTAGAACAGATGAAACTGGAGCCAAGAGGCACTGCACTACATCTGTCTTGTGGAGTTCACAAGACTTGCTATAATGGCGCGCTGCTAGGATGTGTGTGTTGAGTGTGTGTGGGTGGTGTGTGTGTGTGTTGTGTGTGTGTGTGTGTGTGTGTGTGTGTGTCAGTGTGTGGTGTGTGTCGTGTGTGTGTGTGGCTGTGTGTGTGTGTGTGTGTGTGTGTGTGTGTGTGTGTAGTAGCTGGTGTGTATATGTGTGTCTGTGTCTGTGTCTGTGTGTCTGTGGTCTATGTGTGTGTGTT
>NW_019946864.1:9540-13752 GCF_002910315.2 Salvelinus sp. IW2-2015 | reverse complement strand
CTGGGTGGATAGGTGAGGGTTGGAATGTGTACATGACTTGTGGGTACTGCAGGTGCTACAGAAGTATTTTACTTGATATTGTTGACAGTCTTATATATTAAAATGTTRCTAAACATGTTCTTTGAGATATTTTCAACATAAACAATCGTAAATGTTTAAATGCTCCTTCACACTCGTGGCCTTTGAACAATACTCTGACTATAGCTGTCTCCATCGAGTCCTACTAGCCTTGACCAAGGCCCGTAGTGTATAGGGAATAGAGTGTAATTTGGCACAGAGATCCTGCCACCCTAATTACTCTGCAGAAGCTTATCAGAAATTGGGGATGAATTATTTTAATGAATGAATAACTTGTGTTGTTTCTTACCCAGCAAACTGTGAACATTCCCAGAACATTAGTTATAATTCCCATTAAGTTCTAGTTAGGGTTATACAGTGCTTTCGGGAAAGTATTCAGCTCCCTTCCCTTTTCCCACCAAGAACCCACTGGTCACTCTGACATCTCCTCTGAGAATCTTCCAGAAGAACAACCATCTTAGCAGTACTCCACCAAACAGGCCTTTATGGTAGAGTGGCCAGACAGAAGACACTCCTCAGTAAAAGGCAAATGACAGCCCGCTTGGAGCTTTGCCAAAAGGCACCTAAAGACTCTCAGACCATGAGAAACAAGATTCTCTGGTCTGATGAATCCAAGATTGAACTCTTTGGTCTGAATGCCAAGCGTCACATCTGGAGGAAACCTGGCACCATCCCTACGGTGATGCGTGGTGGTGGCAGCATCATGCTGTGGGGGTGTTTGGAGCAAAGTACAGAGAGATTCTTGGGAGACTAGTCAGGATCGAGAGAAAGATGAACGGAACAAAGTATAGAGAGATCCTTGYTGAAAACCTGCTCCAGAGCGCTCAGGACCTCAGACTGGGGTGAAGGTTCACCTTCCAACAGGACAACGACCCTAAGCATACAGCCAAGACAACGCAGGACTGGCTTCGAGACAAGTCTTTGAATGTCCTTGAGTGGCCCAGCCAGAACCCGGACTTGAACCTGATCAAACATCTCTGTAAAACCTGAAAATAACTGTGCTTCACGATGGGATAAAAAGGCATAAGGTTCTTCAACATTTAAAAAGATTGTCAGCAAATGTGGTTTTCCTGCTAGAGTTASACTTCAATAAATMAGAAAAMATATATTTAAAGAGTTGGGTTGGAGAGGCCTATGCTGCCACCTACTGTATTAACAGCAGTGGTGTAGGCATCGTGATACATAAGAATGCACCCTTTTCCCTTTTCCATATCCCAGCACACGGACCAAGAAGGATGTATTTGTATTTGGAATTGTACCTTACTTGGGTGAAAACACATTGATTGCATTGTATATCCCCCTAGGGGCAAACCTGGTGGTTTTTTGTTGTTGATATAATTCAAACTATATCAGATCAAACCCAGACAGGAACTTTTTATTTTAGCAGGTGACCTAAATCAGGAACCTCCAAAGAGGACAAAGYAAAATGGCATCTACAAATACTTTACAGGACACCTGGAGATTAAAGTATGAAAAGTTATTCAAAAATGTACTTTATTTTTTTTCACCCAAAATGCACTCAACATACTGGGTTGTAAAATCAATGATCATCCAATGATATCAGATCATTCTCCTCTATTGTTGTGACAAGCTGGCCAATACCTTGCCATCTAAAAGGCTTAGAAGAGGAACTGAGAAATTCATCCTTTTAAAGGTTCTTCATTTACTTTAAAAAAGGCAGACTCACAAATTAAATGACTGGTGGCTGAAACAGATGCCACTCCCACAGTCAGGAAACAGGCCCATGGGCCAAGTAGCCACTCCCACAGTCAGGAAACAGGCCCCTGTGCAAGTAAGCTCTTCACCACAGTCAGGAACAGGCCCCTGGGCCAAGTAGCCACTCCCACAGTCAGAAAAGGCCCTGTGCCAAGTAGCCACTCCCACAGTCAGGAAACAGGCGCCATGGGCCAAGTAGCCACTCCACAGTCAGGAAACAGGCCCTGTGTGCCAGTAGCCACTCCACAGTCAGGAAACAGGCCCATGGGCCAAGTAGCCACTCCCACAGTCAGAACAGGCCCTGTGCCAAGTAGCCCACTCCCACAGTCAGGAAACAGGCCCATGGCGCAAGTAGCCACTCCCCAAGTCGGAAACAGGCCCTGTGCCAAGTAGCCACTCCCACAGTCAGGAAACAGGCCCTTGTGCCAAGTAGCCACTCCACAGTCAGGAACAGGCCCTGTGCCAAGTAGCGCACTTCCCACAGTCAGGAAACAGGCCCTTGTGCCAAGTAGCCACTCCCACAGTCAGGAAACAGGCCCCTGTGCCAAGTAGCCACTCCCACTAACTAGGCAATACAATGAGCAATGCAATACAACAGGAAGTGTTTGGAGATGATAGAAAGTTCTGGATCAAATGGARAAGTAATACAAAATAAATACAAAATAAATACAATTTCTTCTCAGTGCTCTACAGTTTAAAAATCTCAATAAGTACTTTGAATAAACAAATAGGCTTTTCAGGCAATCAGGCTTAATTACACCAACAGTAAATACATACTGAAATGCATTAAATACATAAATAAACAAATAGAGACTTTTACCATTACAAAAGTAAACATAGAGGAGTGAGAAACGGCCCGACATAATCTGGGATGCTTTTAAGGCGTACATTAGGGGGAATGATAATACTAAAACAAATCAATAAAATAAAAGTTACATTTGAAACTAAAATAAATCACTATATTAGAAAAGTAAAGAAGAAAATAAAATTTCTGAACTTAAACAGGAATATTATATTTTACTTTTGAAGAGAGCCAACAACTACAGGTTAAATCCAAATAAAGAATAATGGTAAATAAACCTGGTCGACATCTGGCTGCTCTCACAAAACATCGCCACAACATGTAGCATTTTAAAAGATAAAGATACTATTGTTTTAATTAGAAACAACAKCGCTATTAATAACCATTTTTAAAAAAGCTTKTTTGAAAATGTATATAAAACAGAATTTAAACAACAGATGGACGGATCCTATAACCCTCTTAGACTCAATAACCCTGAAGCAACTATCAGCGGATWACATTTAAAATAAATAAATAATAATAATAAATCACCCCAAAAATAAATATTACAAGAAAACTAAAGTAGCGCACTATAAAGGGAGCAGGGTACCATTTTGGGACTCGTGGTGTTGAGCGTTTCTATGTGTTTCCTGGTGGGGTTCTGATCCATCAGAGCCCATTACAGATAATGGCCCTGGGTTATTAGGGGGTTGATATAGCTAATCACTGTGGTGGGAGGACAGGGGCATAGTGTGTGTGTGTGTGTGTGTGTGTGTGTGTGTGTGTGTGTGTGTGTTACGGGTCTGATGCCCTCTCCTTCTAAAACAGCACCAGCTGCCAGGAGGCCAGAGGTGCGGGGTCAGGGGTCATGTTCCAGACAGGCATGCTGATTGACATCCCATCTGGAGGATCAGAGGTCTAGGATCTTCAGGTGGTGTGTCCCCACCCCCCTCCGACACACACACACTTCTAATCACTGTGGTGGGAGGACAGGGGGTAGTTCAGATTATAGTGGTTGGCAGTACGAAACATCTAATCATTGATTTAAGTTGTCATGTCAAAGAATATCTGCAGTTTGATGCTGACTTGACCAAGAGTTACTCCAGCGTTAACCTGCGATACCCGAGAACTGCATAGCAATTTCATTGTTTTTGTTTTTAAGCGATGCCGGAAATGTAACCGAGTTGGAGCTGTCAAATCGGTGACCAGTTGCTCTTGTCGTCATTGTCACGAAACCACCACCCACCCCTTAAATCACGGTTTAGAAGTTCAAAACGAGAAAGTGAAAGCTAAACAGAAAAGAATGACTCTGAAATTGAAAATCATTCAACAAAATCATAAGGATATCAGCCTCGTTGAGGTGTAGATTACAACACGTTCATGTGTTCAGTCCTCGTTGAGGTGTAGATTACAACACACGTTCAAGTGTTCAGCCTCGTTGAGGTGTAGATTACAACACGTTCAAGTGTTCAGCCTCGTTGAGGTGTAGATTACAACACGTTCAAGTGTTCAGCCTCGTTGAGGTGTAGAATTACAACCCACGTTCAAGTGTTCAGCCTCGTTGAGGTGTAGATTACAAGACACGTTCAAGTGTTCAGCCCGCGTTGAGGTGTAGATTACAAACACAATTCAAGTGT
>NW_019946864.1:0-9515 GCF_002910315.2 Salvelinus sp. IW2-2015 | reverse complement strand
AGGGAGACAGGCGTATTTGGTTGTTGTGTGTGTGTGTTGGTGTTGTGGTGTGATCAGTGTGTGTGTGTGTGTGTGTGTGTGTGTGTTGTGTGTGGTTGTGTGTGATGTGTGGTGTGGGGTGGGGGGGTGCGAGGGGTGGGTGTGGTGTGTGTAGAGGGTGTAGGTGGGGGGTGTGTGTTTGGTGTGGGGTGTGCTGTGGTGTGTGTGGTGTTGTTTGTGAAAAATTGGTGGTTTTGTTATGTATGTTGTGTGTGTCGTGTGTATGTGGGTGTGTGTGCGCTGTGTGCGTGTGGCTGTCGCGTTGGTGTGTGGTGTGGGGGTCTGTTAGCACAGAGTATTTTCGTAACTTCAGAATCTGACATAAGTAGCGTTTCCTGAGTGTATTTCAGATTATAGTGGTTGGCAGTACGAAACATCTAATCATTGATTTAAGTTGTCATGTCAAAGAATATCTGCAGTTTGATGCTGACTTGACCAAGAGTTACTCCAGCGTTAACCTGCGATACCCGAGAACTGCATAGCAATTTCATGTTTTTGTTTAAGCGATGCCGGAAATGTAACCGAGTTGGAGCTGTCAAATCGGTGACCAGTTGCTCTTGTCGTCATTGTCACGAAACCACCACCCACCCTTAAATCACGGTTTAAGTTCAAAACGAGAAAGTGAAAGCTAAACAGAAAAGAATGACTCTGAAATTGAAATCATTCAACAAATCTAAGTTCAGCCTCGTTGAGGTGTAGATTACAACACACATTCAAGTGTTCAGCCTCTTTGGATTTCTACTATTGCGACTCGGTGTGCGTCCAATGGAAATGTCCGTGATAGGTGTAACGCCGGGAGCTGCTTGTTGATTTGCAGGGTTGGGTAGGTTATTTTCTAAATGTAATCCATTACACAGTTAGTAGTTACCTGTCCAAAATTGTAATCAGTAAAGTACCTTTTGGATTACTCAAAAGTAATCTGATTACGTGTAGATATCTTTGCCCTTAAGAGGTGCAGGTTAGTAGCTGGCACAGCCACAAAATCATAAAATGGGATTTTAAAACCTAACCATAACCTTAAACCTAACCTTAACCACATTACTAACCCTAACCTTAACCCTAACCTTAACCACAGTACTAACCCTGACCTTAACCCTAACCTTAACCACATTACTAACCCTAATGCCTAAACAAAACCTTAAATGAAGAATCAAAAGCTCAACCCCCCCCAAAAAAAAAAATCATACATTTTTACAATGTAGCCAATTTTGACTTTGCAGCTATCCCATCTAGCAGAAATCACTCAGTTCTCCCTCATCTCAATAAACGTCAACTTGCTTAAGAAACATGAATATTACCGATTGAACTATATCTATTGGAGAATAAATCCATGTTAGCGTTTACTTAGCTGGCTATAAATGGTTGTTTTTACTTTATGGGTTAGTTGTGGCTTCTTCTAACCCATTGCTTTCTGCTACAGATAATAATACGAACCGGCTATATCTTTACATAARAGAACAACAYAGAGTCTYTCAKATTTCCAGTCYTTCCAATTCATTTTAATACCTCTTGATCGTCGAGAAAAGGACCTGGCAATACGGAAATATAGATRAGTCAAATTGTATTACCTGAACATAACACACAACAAAAAAAACTGTGACTAAAGACTAATTAGCCGAATCTGTTTTCTGTTGTTGTTGTTGTCATGGACGACCGATCGGGCTCACGGCTCCATTGCTTCGAGGTGAAAAGTAAACGCAGTTCTCAGAATGGCGTGCTTTGAAGCACTATCAAAGTGCTATAGCGTGTGAAAAAAACGAGAAGGTAATTTTCCATGAAGTAAAAAAAAAGCCTGACTCGTGATCTTCTTAAATGAAACGAGTTGTTGACAGTATGGAGCACAATGCCACATGGGAGTTCAGAAGGGAGGAACTCCAAGTGTTATTCAATAGGTTGGGATCCCCGCGCTATGCAGCTGTTGCAAGAGTGCGTTTTTCACCGGCTGTCGACTGTGGCATGTTCATTACTCCGATTCTGTTGCAAAACATTTCTGAGACAGAAGCAAACCGAACAAATTTGGATGGACCTACCTGAATCTGTCCAATAAAAACTCTTGTTTAGCTCTGCTTGTTTCTGTTTTGGTTATTCAACTGTAAAATGTAAGTGATGTCAGTATCGCCCGTTGACTATCTACCATCAACCACCGACTGTCATCCTTAACCTAAAAGCGTTTATTCAAGTGGGATAATCTTTGGATGCTGACAGCAGTCGCACCATCAGAAGACATCTTGGACTGCAGTGGTCTCTGATTCGTGTCAAGACTCTAAGGCAGAACAAACTGCTGATTTTAATGTCATTCTTAAATTGCGAATTGTCTGAGCTGTAGCAGATGTCTGTCTGTCTTCTGTCTGTCTGTCTGTCTGTCTGTCTGTCTGTCTGTCTGTCTGTCTGTCTGTCTGTCTGTCTGTCTGTCTGTCTGTCTGTCTGTCTGTCTGCTGTGTCTGTGTCTGTGTCTGTGTGTGTGTGTGTGTGTGTGTGTGTGTGTGTGTGTGTGTGTGTGTGTGTGTGTTGTGAGAGAGAGAGAGAGACACGGAATAAAGAGAAGAGAGAGAGACGATAAAGAGAGAGAAGACGGATAAAGAGAGAGAGAGAGAGACGATAAAGAGAGAGAAGAGACGGATAAAGAGAGAGAGAGAATGAGAAAGAGGAGAGAGAGAGAAGAGAGAGAGAAGAGAGGAGAGAAGAAGAGAGAGAGAGAGAGAGACACGGATAAAGAGAGAGAGAGACGGATAAAGAGAGAAGCACGGATAAAGAGAGAGAAGAACGGATAAAGAGAAGAGAGACGGATAAAGAGAGAGAAGAGACCCGAGAGAGAGAGACAGATAAAGAGAAAGGAGAAAAGAAGAGAGAGACGATAAAGAAGAGAGAAGAGAGAGCCCGAGAGAGAGAGACAGATAAAGAGAGAATTAGGAGAAACGAGAGAAGACCGAAAGAGAGAGAGAAAGAGAGAGGGAGAGACAAGAGGATAAAGGTCCCTTAAAGATGCAGGTTGCTCCCAAAGGCATTAGGCATCAGAGGCAATTAGGGCATCAGAGCGCATTAGGCATTAGAGGGCGATTAGGCATCAGAAGGGCATTAGGGCATCACGAGGCATTAGGCATCAGAGGCATAGGGCATCAGAGGCATTAGGGGCATTTAGGCATCCAGAGGCATTTAGGCATCAGAGGGCATTGGGGCATCAGAGCATTAGCGCTCAAGGAGGAGGAGAAGGGAGGAGGAAGGGAGATGTTAGGAGAGAAGGAGGAGGGAAGGAGAGAGTTTGTCCTCCCCCACCTGGAATCAGCCTAAAACACAGGTCACTATGCTACATCATCTGATGCCTTCCCCCACCACCACCCACCCCACCACCCACCACACCACTTACCCCACCATCACCACCACCCATCACCACCACCCTCACCATCCAACCACCACCATTCACCACCACCATCACCACCACCCACCACCATCACCCATCACCCACCAACCACCAATCACCACCACCATCACCACCACCATCACCACCACCATCCACCACCACACCATCACCACCACCACCCCACCACCACCAACACCCTCACCACCACCACCACCACATCACCACACCAGTGTACCTTTTCCTAAGAGAGTCCTTCTCAGTCACCTTTCACTAAAAGTCTTCCTGCAGTTCTACCTTTCTCATAGAGAGAGTCTTCCTCAGTCTGCCTTTCTCTAAGAGAGTCTTCCTCAGTCTACCTTTCTCTAAGAATCTTCCTCCAGCTCCCCTTTCTCTAAGAGAAGAGTCTCCTCAAGTCTACCTTTCCTCTAAAGAGTCTTCCCTCCAGTCTACCTTTCACAAGAGATCTTCCTCAGTCCACCTTTCTCTAAGAAGTCTCCCCTCAGGTCTGCCGTTCATCTAAAAATCTTCCCTCCAGTCTACCTTTCTTAAGAGAAGTCTTCCTCAGTCTACCTTCTCTAAAGAGTCTTCCTCAGTCTAACCTTCTCTAAGAAGAGTTTCCTCAGTCTACCTTTCTGCTAAGGAGAGTCTCCTCAGTCTACCTTCTCTAAGAAGAGTCCTTCCTCAGTCTACCTTCCTCTCAAGAGTCTTCGCAGTCTACCTTCCTAAGAAGTCTTCCTCCCCGTCTACCTTTCACTAAGAGAGTCTTCCGCCAGTCTACCTTTCTCTAAGAGAGTCTCCTCAGTCTACCTTTCCCTCTAAGAGAGTCTTCCTCAGTCTGCCTTTCTCTAAGAAGAGTCTTCCTCAGTCTACCTTCTCTAAGAGTTCTCCTCAGTCCTGCCTTTCTCTAAAGAGAAGTTCTCCTCATCTAACCTTTCTCTAAGAGAGGTCCTTCCTCCAGTCGACCTTTCTCAAGAGAGTCTCTCAGTCTACCTTCCTCTAAGAGAGTCTTCGCTCAGCTCTACCTTTCTTCTAAGAGAGTCTTCCTCAGTCTACCTTCCTCTAGAGAAGTCTTCCTCAGTCTGCCCTGTCTCTAAGAGTCTCCTCCAGCTACTGTCCTCTAAGAGAGTCTTCCTTCAGTCTACCTTCTCTAAGAAGTCTTTCTTCAGTCTAGCCTCTTCATAAAGAGAGTCTTCCTCCAGTCTACCTTTCTCTAAAGCAGTCTTCCTCAGTCTACCGTCTCTAAAAGTCTTCCTCAGTCTACCTTTCTCTAAGAGAGTCTCCTCAGTCTACCTTCCACTAAGAGAGTCTTCCTCAGTTCTACCTTTCCTCCTAAGAGATCTTCCTCCAGTCTACCTTTCTCTAAGAGAGTCTTCCTCAGTTCTCCTTTCTCTAAGAGAGTCTTTCCTCAGTCACCTTTTCACAACTAAAGAGCTCCTCAGTCTACCTTTCTCTAAGAGAGTCTTCCTCAAGTCTTACCTTTTCTATAAGAGAGTCTTCCTCAGTCTACCTTTCTCTAAAGAAGTCATCCTCAGTCTACCCTTTCTCTAAGAAGTCCTTCCTCAGTCTACCTTTCCTAAGAGAGTCTTCCTCAGTCTACCTTTCTCCTAAGAGAGTCTTCCTTCAGTCTGCCCTTTCTCTAAGAGAGTCTTCCTCCAGTTCACCTTCTCTAAGGAGTCCTTCCTCAGTCTGCCCTTCCTAAGAGTCTTCCTCAGTCTACCTTTCTCTAAAGAGTCTTCCTCCAGTCTACCTTTCCTCTATGGGAGATCTTCCTCAGTCTGCCTTTCTCTAAGAGAGTCTTCCTCAGTCTACCTTATCTCTAAGGAGAGTCTTCCTCAGTCTACTTTCTCTAAAGATGAGTCTTCCTCAGTCTACCTGTCTCTATGGGAGTCTTCTCAGTCTGCCTTTCTCTAAAGAGTCTTCCTCAGTCTACCTTTCTCTTTAAGAGATTTCTTCCTCAGTCTACCTTTCTCTAAGAGAAGTCTTCCTCAGTCTACCCTTTCACTAAGAGAGTCTTCCTCAGTCTAGCCTTCTCTAAGAGAGTCTTCCTCAGTCTACCTGTCTCTTAGAGAGTCTTCCTTCATCTAACCTTCTCTGAGAGATCTTCCTGCAGTCTAACTTTCTCTAAGAGTCTTCCCCTCAGTCTAGCCTTTCTCTAAGAAGTCTTCCTCAGTCTACCTTTTCTCTTAGAGAGTCTTCCCTCAGTTTCTACCTTTCTCTAAGAGAGTCTCCTCAGTCTACCCCCTTTCTCTAAGAGAGTCTTCCTCCAGCTCCTTTCCTAAGCAGAGTCTTCCTCAGCTACCTGTCTCTAGAGAGTCTTCCTCAGTCTACCCTTTCCCTCTAAGGAGTCTTCCTCAGTCTACCTTTCTGCTAAGAGAGTCTTCCTCAGTCTACCTTGCTCTAAGAGAGTCTTCCTCAGTCTACCTTCTCGAAGAGAGTCTTCCTCCAAGTCTACCTTGTCTCTAAGAGAGCTCTTCCTCAGTCACCTATCAGCTAAAGAGAGTCTTCCTCAGTCTGCCTTTCCTAAGAGAGTCTTCCTCAGTCTGCCTTTCTCTAAGAGTCTTCCTCAGTCTACCTTTCTCTAAGAGAGTCTCCTCAGTCTACCTGGCGCTAAGAGAGTCTTCCTCAGTCTACCTTTCTCTAGAGAGTCTTCCTCAGTCTACCTGCTCTAAGAGAGTCATTCCTCAGTCTACTTTCTCTAAGAGAGTTCTCCTCAGTCTACCTTCTCTAAGAGAGTCTTCCTCAGTCTGCCTTTCTCTAAGAGTCTTCCTCAGGTCTACCTTCTCTGATGTCTTCCTCAGATCTACTTTTCCTCTAAGAGAGTCTTTCCTCAGATCTACTTCTCTAAGAGATCTTACTCTGCTTTTCTCAAAAAGTCTACCTTAGTCTACCTTTACTCCAAAGAAAGCCAGGTTGATCCAGATCTATGAGTAGAGTTTAAACTTTCCGAGTAATGATGCCATGCTTTATGTTAAGAACAACTCAGCCCCCTGACTCAGATATCGTCCCCGTTGCAAGGACATTGTGATTGGGTAGATGGACAGAGGCAGAAACGTTATCATCATCAATCTGGTCTTGGGACTACCAGAGCTGCCTCTCTGTCCTTCACTTTAGAAGGAAACCTCCTCCTTCAGTCCGCGTTCACATTTCAGATGTCAGTAAGTAATCACTGCACCTGCCGCTTCTGGCTGTTACCATGCTGTGGTATTAAAAAGGAAGAGGGAAAAACCACACATCTCTAGTGCAGGGCTCCAACCCTGTTCCAGGAGAAGCTACCGTCCCTGTAGGTTTCACCATGCCGACCAAGGCTGTTTCTGGAGAAGCCACCACTCCTGAGTACACCAGGGCGTGCCAACCCTGTTCCGAAGAGATACCCTCCTATAGGTTTACACAATGGCTCCCCTTCCCCTGTTCCGAGAGGGACCATCCTGTAAGTTTACACCATGCTGGCCCTATCCCTGTTCGGAGAGGACCCTCCTGTAGGTTACATTCACGGCTCCCAACCCTAATTTCGAGAGCTACCTTCCTGCAGTTACTCGATGAGCTGCCCAACCCCTGTTTCCTGGAGAGGAACCCTCCTTAGTTACATTCAGGGCTCCAACCCTGTTCCTGGAGAGCTGTCCTGTTAACAAGATCCCCGTCTGGATTAGGTCACATGCAGAAAAAAAGGCTATATGGAGGATGTAATTCTGAAAAGTGTAGAAAAATCCCCCTAATTAGCTTATCCAGGCCTAAATTCATTGATGAATTGGTGGAACATGATTGATTGAAAAAGTCTATATTTGAGTAGGCTATATTATCTGTTCCAGAGAAGGACATCTGTGTATGTGACATAACCTCTTTTTCTACATGACTTTTCAACGGAAATGAGTAATGTTGCAGATAAATTAATTTTAATGCCAACTCTGCATAACCGTCTCAAAGAAAACCATTCCTTCGAGACCAAAACTAATTCTCTTAACCCAGGGTATTAGAAAAACATTGTACCGTGAAACTGTTTCAAACCGTTAATGAGGCTAAATGTTCTGGACCAATCGGTCCCAAGCCTAGAATATTGAATATCTGATGTCATTCGCTAGGCATTATTGTAAAGTGAGTTATCTTGATTTTTTCCCCTGTTTCTCTGAGACATGGCTGAAAAATCTTCTTTTTTCTCCTTTAAGGAGAACAGGAGAGGCAGATGGCTGATTGCTAATGAACATGAAAGATAACCTTTAAACTCAACTTCGTCATCATATGGAAACATCCAAGGATCTGAATGTATGGGTCTGAATGTCTTCCTCTCCCCTCATCTCCCCTGTATGCCAGCAGCATACCACCCTGCATACCACTACTGGCTTGCTTCTGAAGCTAAGCAGGTTGTCCCTGGCCAGTCCCTGGACTGGAGACCAGGTGCTGCTGAATGGGTGTTGAGCCATAGATGGCACTCTTCCTCTGGTCTTAAGACAAAGATCCCAATTGCCCCAGGGCCAGTGATTGGGGACACAGCTCTTTGTAGGTCCTCTTTCGGATGGGCCGTTAAACGGTTCCATGACTCTCTGAGGTCATAAAGATCCCATGTGCCACTTATCGTAAGAGTAGGTGTTAACCCCGTTTCCTGGCTAAATCCCAATCTGCCCCAACCATCAAACGTCACCTAATAATCCCCATGTTTTACAAATTGCTCATTCATCCCCCTCCTCTCCCCCTGCTAACTATTCCCCAGGTCTTAGCCTGCAAATAAGAACGTGTCTCATCAACTTACCTGGTAAAATAACGGTAAAAAAAAAAAATAGGTCTCTCACTATTATTGGATTATACGACACCAGCAATCTGATATCTCTTTTATTTGACCATCTAAATCCATCTGAAAGAATTGATCATAAGAAGGAGATTATCTTCATGGGTGATTTCAATATAAACTGGAAACAAACTTCCACGGAAAAAACTCCCAAGAAATCACAATTATTTCATCCTGACTCGAATAATACAATCCAGCCAGAGTAACACATCCATCCCCAGACCTCAAATTGGATCTGGTGTTACAACAACTTGATCGATAAAAAGCCACTAACTTACTAACTGGCATGTCTGACACAATGTTACATTGTGGTTAGAAAAGCTCACTAAATACATTTAAGAACCAGATTAATGTCAACAGTACAATAAAAAAAAAAAAATCCATATAAAAGTGAAATCAGCTATAAGTCAAATTGACTGGTCTGATTTGGTAATCAAGGAAAACCCATAGTCTGGATACGGAACATTTCTTGTCACCTATTGACAAAGTGGATACCTTTTTTAGACTAGGAAATGTCAACGATAACCAAACGGAAAACCTCTCTACTATGGCTCAACAACGACCCTCTGGAGGCAATGTGAGAACGGATCTTTCTTGAAAAAAGCACTGAAGTATCTGTCAGAATGATACAGATGTTATATTTGATCACTGAGCATAATGTTTAGGAATATTTAAAAAAAAGCAAAAATCATAGTTCTTTCTTAGAGCCCCCGCCCTTGATTGATCAATGAAGAAATAAGGGAAATAAATGCAGATGCATTTACCCAACCCTCCTATGACCACGCCTAATTGCCCTCTGATGTCATATCCCTTATTAGTGCACCCATCTGAATAATGCCATTCTACAATCAAACCCTCATACAGTTGAAGAAGTCGCGATATAAGAAAGCTGAAATCCCTCTTGTCCCAAACAAAAAAAAACAGGTTAAAGGAAAAAGGTTAAATGACGGGACATGGATTCTTAATTGAAGACGCTGATTTCATATCCACCAGCCATTTAAACACCTTTTTGTAATGTGGTGTTGACTCTGCAGTAATGTCTTAAGATTGTTCAACCAAAGGACCACCAAAGTTCTCACCCCTCCACCCTCTTAAGGCGAAACCACCTAAGTAATAATAATTAATACTCCAGCCATCTGTTCATACTCCTACTGCATCTTCTCAACTCTCTCCCCTTCTCTTAGTCGTCTCTCTCTTTCTCCCTCCTCTCTTACTGTTCTCTCTCCTCTCTCTGCCTCTCTTGTCCGTCCCCTCTTCTACTGCTTATCTGGACCTAGCTCCTCTCTTTCTCCCCCTCTTATCGTACTCTCTCTTCTAGTATCCGTGGCGTCTATCGTCTCT